>NC_071257.1:21721180-21923680 GCF_023375685.1 Ictalurus furcatus | reverse complement strand
TTCACTCATTATTTCTGTATGTTCCAAGCCACTGATGAGCTGCATTTAGGCTCATTTTATTCATAGGAAAGCTTTGAATATGTTCATTCATTAACACTGTGGAGTACGTGCATTAATCATATGCCAGCATTGGAGTTGCTGTTGGGTTGGAGCAATAATAATGATTGCTACTGATTTTTGTTCTGTTTATACAGAGGTTACAACATTCTTCAGATTTGGTCGGGTTTATTTTGGAGCTGAGGACCATATTGGTAATTTTATAGTTTCTACTTTAATTTGTCGTTTCTCTTTTGCTTGTTGTTTCATGTCTTTGCTACATGTTCATATATCTCATGGTGAAAGCATGAATTTCTGTATAAACATACTGAGTTTTACCGTATTCTGAATGTTTCTTTGTTTTCATCACTTTTGATCAGGAAGTAGCAATGAAGAGCCAGCCAAGCTGGCAGTCCATTCCACCACCTCAGTACTATTCACAGCTCATCACAGAGATAGAGAGTTTAGGATGGGATAAGTATGACATGCTTACAACTTATTGTTTTGGACCCTGTTTACATTTGGGTGTTTCATGCATTTTGTATGTTGGTAAGATTCTAACCCAAGGGTGCTGAACTCAATTTCTATCTGAGCTATGTGGACATTTTTGTGAGCCTTTGCAGGGCTGTAAACTAAGGTCATTAAGTGTGCATATATTCTCTAAGCTTCTTTACTGTAGCAGTAAACAAAGAAATCACTCAGGCTTATCATTGCTAAGAACATGCATGTCCTTTGTCTTTTGCCGCTCTTGTCTCTTGTTGATTCTTTTTAACATTTGGAGCTCAATCGTTATAACAAGGGCCAAATAACACCAGACGTGAAATGTTTTTAGACCAGCATTTCAGTATGCAAGAGCCCTGTAAGACACACATAAAATGCACCAAGTTGCATTTGTTTTAGGGTCACACCATGAAAACTGCAGTTGTGACCTGAGGGTAAAATACCAGAAAAATTAACTTTGAAGAACACTCCCACTCTTATGCTGACATTCCCATCAGACATCATGGCATATGGATCAAAAGATAACATCCATCCATCTTCAACCGCTTACTCCTTTTCAGGGTCGCGGGAGAACCTGGAGCCTATCCCAGGAAGCATCGGGCACAAGGCGGGGTACACCCTGGACAGGGTGCGCACAATCACATACACACTCACACACCCATTCATACACTACAGACATGCCAATCAGCCTATCGTCTTTGGACTGGGGGGAGGACTGGGGGGAGTTTCCTTCCTCCGGGAGGAAACCGGAGTACCCGGAAGAAAACCCCAACTGGGCCCTGGCGGAATTGAACCCCGGACCCTGGAGGTTTGAGGCAAACATGCTAACCGCTAAGCCACTGTGCAGTTCAAAAGATAACATCTCCATTCAAATTCATGTAACAAGGACACAAAAATAACAATGAATTTGTCAATTAAAATTTTATTTTATAAAATAGGAAAACATTTGACAAGACAATAAATAACATTGAAAACAAGTTTGAACATAATCTCTTGATCCATTAACTTGAATATGTCAAGATAACTCTTTAGGTTATTTCCGATCCAATCAAAAAGAAGGATTCAGAACACTGAAGGTACAGAGTGCATCACTAGGAAGTTAAGGTAACACTATACCTTAATGTGTGGATGATGCACCTCATGCCTGAATGTGGGATCCAGTGGGAAGTTTGAAGCTTGGGAATAAGGCTGTGGCTGTTTCGAGTGTAACATACCCAAAACAGGACACAATAAAACTATAAAATGTTGATTTTATCTATAATCTTAAGTTCTGGTCATTTTCTTCTGTTTTTTTTAAATACCATTAATTGTGTTTGACTGACAGAAATGTTGTTGTTACTAATGGAAACCTTGTTTTTATTAAAACAGTTTGAGTGTAACCCATGCAGACACCAGCAGTTACATTCGCAATGACTTTTGAAAGACCTTACACCCAAAATGGGCTGTGACCCTGAACAAGCATTCCCATAGATGGCCATTAAGTAGCCTTAGTACTAAAATAGGAAAACTTTTATTTCAGGAAAGGGTAGGAATTAAAGCAAAAAATAATTGCCTTATTAGGTAAGGTAAGGAATGGCACAATTTCCAACGCCTATTAATGGGGGGAGTTTAGAAAGACTATGTTTTTACAGTAGTTAGGAACAGGATGACTGAACTGATCTTATGTATATCTCAAGGTGTAACACCTTACATTAGTCATGATATTTAACAATATTCACTGCAATGTAAAATTTTACTGGCAATGATTTATGTACATTTGAATGGCTACAGTTTTCATGGAGAGACAGTTTACACTTTATCTCTACTCTACAAGTCCTTAAAAATGCACTGAAACCTCACAGTTGTACCATTTCTACAATGTGAACTTTATTACAATCAGAATATATAAGGATGGGTGGCACAGTGATGTAGCAGGCTGCGTGGCCACCTCACAGCTCCAGGGTTTCACATGTCCTCGCTGTGTGTCTGTGAGTTTTTCCCCCGGGTTCTCTGGTTTCCTTCCACCTCCCAAAAACATTCATTCATGTCACATTTTTAATTGAACTGTATGGTAAATGCAGCTGGTCCAATGTCAACTCTCCACATGCCTGACATGACTTACGGACATTGCTGTAGGATTGGGCATTGTTTTTCTTTATAAAAATGAAACGGAACGTGTGCAATGCAGATTAGACGTATGGCCACTATACACTTACGCAGCGTTTCCAGAGTGAATTCAAGGAAATACTTCTCCAGCATGAAAATGTTGAGTAGGACTGAACTCCAGACAGATTCAGTATGTTTTTCTTTGCTCTATTTAGCTCACAGATGAGATTGACATCTGTGTTTTAACCACCCGCCTTTAAAATTGTAGTGAAATGCAGACACAGTAATGGTGTAATATGCAAATTAGCTCATTATGTTTGACCACCAACTTCTTTGGTGTTTTTTTTTTGTTGTTGTTGTTTGCAAATCATGATTTATGCATCAACAATCGCAAATTTCCATGCTGTTTTTTTTTAATCGGTTATGTACAAGGTGTATTACGATGACATGCAGCAGGTAGTTTTGGTTGTTAAACATGGCTTGGAGAGACTGCTGCATTCACACTAGTGGCTAAAATGCATTTGTGAACTCCTGAAGTGTTTTTAGTATTTAAAACTTTTTAAAAAAATTTTTTAATGTTGATAAGCCCTAAACGGGATAGAATACTGAAACACAAGATGCATGAAAACAGCGGCTTATACTGAATCCTACCCTCAATACTCTGATATTTAAAACATTTTTCTGTTTCATTTTCTTTTATTGAAATATCCTGATTGGAGCTTTAGAGCATATACATTGTTGGCCTCTAAGATCTTTATCTACAAGATGCAGCAGTGTACTTCAGCTGCGTAGTTCACCCTACACGGAGGCCGTTTGTGGCTTGTAGACCACGTATCATGCTTTGATTCTTTCTGTTAACGGTCAGAGATGTAATTATGATATTAGTAAATGCAAATTGGTATATTTGGGAGCCCACATTTAAGCTTAATGGGGAACTGTAGAAGTTATAAGAGAGAGATGAGACAAGGTGCACATTTCCATTTTTCACTGCTGAATTGTGGTCAGAAGTATTACACGGCAGCACTATCTGTAAATGTACTTGAGATTAATTAAGATCCTTAATTTGTATTAGTGGTTATAGCCTCAAGTCTGACATGGTAGTGAACTCTTATTGGTTTAGGCAAGGGGGGTATGCTGCAGAACCTGGTCATTTTAATGAGTTTTAGTTGCCTTGAAGAAGGCATATTTAGTGTTAATTGCTGTAAAGATGGGGGTCACTTTTTTTTTTACTCTGGTCTTATCCTCAAAAATAGCTTAAAAGTGTCAGGCTTTAAGAAAAATGATAACTCATTTGATCACTGCTCAGCTAGATGTATTAAAAGATGCAGTGTAGGGTATGCAGTAAGGTGTGTCGCATTTTTCCGACACAGAAAAAGGCTCTTCATTATTTTAGTTATTTATTTTGGTTGAGTTTGCATCTGCATTTATATTTTATTATTTATTTATTTTGAGGACAGTCTTTGCACCAGGGCCTTAGTGGGAAGTTGTCATAGCTTGCACATATACAAAGGATATAATCTGAGCCCCTCTCTATAGTCTTTTAACACCCCACCAGGATAATGACACCTGAAAATGCTTCCTATTGGCTGTCCCTCCTGCCTTCTAGATCAAGCTGGCACTTTGTATTTTAAAAGCACATGATCTCTGGTGGCACCTCCCTAAGAACAGAATACCATTCACTATTTTTAGCGCCTGGCTCCAAAAATCCTGGATCCTTGACAATATTACAGCTTATAGTTTTACTTTATATTTCTTTCATCCAAATGTTTTATACTGTTGTATCTTCGTCCATGTTGGCCTGTTTGTATGCATACACACCAAATGTTCCCTGCAACGTTTATGAGCGCCGCTGATTTTGTAGTTGCAAATGTAATGTTCTCATCAATCCTCCCAGCAAGACATCAAGCTGTCAAGCTGTTTCAATCATCTGAAGTGAATGCCAGCATGCCCTGATACTTCACTCAGTGGAATGCAGAACGGCATACTGGCTTGGAAAAAGGTCTTCTGTTTGTTGGAAATGAACGAAGCGTATGTTTTGAGGCATCCGTTCGTGTAACTGAATGTGATCTTTATCCCATTGCTTGATGGAGTGTAAAGGAAGGTGCCTAAGAATGAGAAACAAGACTATTCAGAAAATGAAGGAATTCTGATTACATAGTATTACAAGATGAGAATACTGATTAGAGGTATAGTTAGTGAATGAAGTTGTCATAAAGATAGGAATTCTTTTTGAGGGAATCGTGAAATAACTGCTGGTTCTGAGCTGTGATGAGGAGAATTAAGTAGACTAAGATGTTCTATATTTGAGTTTGTGTAAAGCTCAAGTTTTAGTAAAAGAAACACTATCACAGTTTCTGCTCTGTAATTCCTTTTATCAGTGAACCTTTTATAGAAGACCTGCACATGGTAACAAATTCAAACAAAAACCAACATAAGGTGTATTGAGCCACCAGAGCTTCTTTATTGTCTGTTGTTATAGAGTTTCTGGAAGACCTGCAGTCACAGGATGATCACCGTTCTTCCAAAGATCTTCCCTCATTTGATGTTTTGATGACGATGGTGGTGGAGAACTCCAATTGGGTTGGGATCTGGTGACTGTGCATGCCATAGCATATGATTTCCATCATTTCCATACTCATTAATCATTCAGTGAGCCTCTGTGGATGGGACTGGAGTGATCCTGGATATGACCACTCCCATCAGGATAGAAATGTTTCATAATAGGATAAATGTGATCAGTCATGGACCTAAACCATGCCAGCAAAAATCCCTGCAGAGCATAACAGCGCCACCAGTTTTTCTCTTTACTTTTCCACCTGTCTGTAATTGTTCTATAAATTAAGGAAAGATGTGTATCTGCATGAGGCCTGTTCAAGGATACATTTATTATTCTATCTTATGCAAAAGGTAACATATTACATAATAGACCACTTTTCAGACAAAACATTAATACTGTCAAGTATTCAAGTATGTTGTGAAGGCTCCAGAAGAACTGTGGTAGATTTTCCAGCATGCTTGGAAAAACGTCCCCGCCAGTATGCACATAAAACTGTGCAAAATGTAGTGATGCATTTTTAAAGACGAAGGGTTGTCACTAAATATTGACTTTGTTTTAGTTAGTGCTGTTTACTGCTCTTTTTAAATCTAAAAAGAAACTGCATTATTTCTGAAGGTATCTTTGTTTTACATGTGCCAAACACTTCTGCATGTGTTTAATTTACAAATGATTTGATTCTAAGTTGAACTAGGTTTGGTTTTTTTTTGTGGGGTTTTTTTTTTTTATTTTTTTTAATTATTTTTTTTACTGATTAATGATACATGTGGCCATATGAGTATTCCCACTCGCACTTACTGTTATTGTCTTTTATTGCAGGCTGATCTTCATCGACACTGACTTCCACACTCTTAAGTTGAAGGCAGAGGACTCCTCTCATCGTCAGCATGTCTTTACAGTTAAGCTTAAATCAAAGGTGAGGCAAGCTTATCTTTCAAAACCTAGATCACATGCATTTCTTCTTTACATGTATTTCTTAAATCTTGGTTTAATTGATGGGTTTGTTTGAGAATGAAACTTTTGAAGTCTAAGCTACATCCACCAGGTGACCTAAACCTAGATTGAGATAGGGCTGGGCGGTACAGAAAAAAATGTATCAGGATATAATGTTTCATACAATTCGGTATCGATAATTATTGATACATTTGAATCTTTTTTAAACAAACAAAAAAATTATATATAATATATATTTATATTTAACCACTGTATTTTTTTAAATTTACCCACTTTATAAAGACAAACAAAAAATCATTTTAGTTTTAAGTCAAAAATAGAATTTAAACAAATATCTTCAATTATATCTTGTATGAAGATTAAATAAATAAGTGTTAAAGAAACTCTTGAACTTAATAAATAAAATGTTACAAAATGTGTGCAATGTAAAACAATCAAAGCAAACTTTAAAGGAGATTCCTGTGACTCCTGGTGCTCTGGTTTGTGCTCAGCTTGTTAGCATAGTTAGCCTAGCCTCATATAAAACTTCCACTTTAACACTTACTACCGAAGAACACTGTACTGAGGTCTGTGTCTGATGATTTGAGCTCCTGCTCTGAGGAAACTCACTGTCTTCCCCAGAGCTGACATTTTAACAGAAAACACAAAAAGCGGCAAAATGTCACCTTTCTTCCTCGGCCGCTGTTCAGAGTCACACGCACTGTACATGTGGAGCACTGCGCATGCGCACTGCAAGTCTCTCACAGCTTGTTTCTCCGTACTTGGCCCAGGATGTTTTTTTTTTGCAAAGCTTACAAACAACTGTGTTCTGATGTTGGTCAGACAAAAAGAAGCCCCCAAAAAAGCAGGAAATCCTTCACATGTTTTCTAATGTCACGTGGCGATGGCGCAACCAAACCCCACAGATACGCATCTTGTTATTGGCTGTTTGCTTGTCACTCATAGCACACTCCTTTATCAAGGCATATGATCGGTTGTTTATGGTCCAGGCACGGCACATGCTTGAAGGTTGTTCATGCAACCAAACTTCATGTCTGTTTACATTTTATCGAGCGTTATACCGAACATTTTTTCTATCGTTACCGATAAAGGTGTACTGTCAATAAATACTGATACCGTTTTATCACCCAGCCCTAGACTGAATTATAGTAGTGGTTTTTTATTGTTGTTGTTTCTATATGTTAATTTTTGGTTACATTTATGTGATATCCTGTGACAGTAAGACATTTTGCAGAGATCTGAAAATTTAGATAAGAACTAGCCTTAGTGGTGATAGGAGAAGGTAAGACATGCAGAGGGAGAGATAAGGCCATACATGATCTCTATAAAATGATTACAGGGGCCACAGCAGAAGCAGAAAATTGAGCTGTGCGAGAGCTACAAAATAGCATTTCACTGAGAGAGGTAGTGGCCAAGGCAGCTCAGGATTTGGAGCGATAGTGGGTCAGAAATGCCAGCGGCAGGTCGCTGGCACCGTGCAGGGTCTTGATAAGATTCAGCAGGGCGTGAGGAACGCTCCATGCCCACATGCCTACTGAGGGTTAAAAATAGCAGCGATGCCCCTGCCTCACATATGCTCGCCCTCCCAGGGGAAGGCGTCTCTCTGTCAGGACCTCCAGAAGTTGTACCTCCCCATGACACTATGCTGCTGACATGGACACAGTTAGATAACCTCAAGTTTAACTTGAATGGCGAGGGAGTTGTATGAAAGTAGTAATGTGAAATTACGATCGTTTTCCAACACATTCAACCAAGTGGTTTATACAGTTTATAATTTCTTGAGTTTGTAAAGTAAATTTCAAGTACATACAGTATTTCTTATTTAGGCTGCCTTTCTTTTGGGTTACTAAGAAAATTTCAATGCCAAATGTGTGTTCTTTCAAATTTTTACTACATTCCTTTCTGCATTATAGGCCCTTCCATAGAGGAACTCTATTTCTAGTAGAAATGGCATCGGGTCTAGGATCCTACATGACCCTACAAAAAAAGTTACGGGAGTGGGCAATCATGTGGGCGGGAGCAGGCAGAAGATATAAAGCTCAAGAGACAAGAAAGCCATTAATATGGGAGTGTATTGAATATGGCTGGTTGATCACATGGTGCAGCATGCCATGTTTACATTCATTCATCCTAATTAAATACTTCCTAGTTAGAGTCACTGCGGTTTAGGTCAGTGGTCCTTAGAGTCGGATTTAGTTAGTGTTAGTTTTTGTTAGTAATTCACAACCCACCACTATCAGACTTTTGTATTTAAGACCAAGTTCTTTTAATTATTAGCCATTAACTGGTCAATTGGGTTTAATACAAACCTCAGTAACGCAAAAGTACAGTACTATGCAAAGGTCTTCAGCACATGCAAAGAAAGGCTGGAGAGCAAACATGTGATTATTTCCCCTCGCGCAAGTGCTGGAGCTCGTAGTGCCCCCTTTTAGTGACACTGACTTTGTGCGTTTGTTATGGTTTCTGTCCTGTCTCTGCCCCCTTGTGTGTCATCATTAGTCTCAGCTATTCTTTTTCACCTTTAATTACGTTTGTCATTTTAACCCCTCGTGTCCCATTGTTCAACGCAAAGTATTGCATGAGTTTTCTGTGTACTAAGCCTTTGTTCATAGTTTTGATCCTGTTCTCGGTCTCGTTGTTTGATTCTTGTTTGTGCCCATCTGCCGGTTGCCTGACCTTTTGCCTGTTTCTGACCACGCTATTGTCTCACGTTTTGGATTTGTCTGCCTCTCTTCAATAAAACTCTCTTCAATAAACCTTTCAATATATGTAAAAGCTTTTTTAAAAATTGATTGGCATTTTACTGGCATATTTTATGTCGTAGAATAAACGTGAAAATATTTTGAGCTTGTGTTCACCACAGACCTTATTTCAGGCGTTTAACCAAAATCACATAAAAAAAAACTGGAGATGCACCAATGTATCGGCCGATAAGCGGTATCAGCCGATAAAGGCTATTTTCGCTGATCAGGGCTGATCATATCAAAAGAGAGCGGGAAAACACATTGATTTCGTGCTGTGGGTAAAGATGTCTCTTGTGTGGAATGATGACAAAACTGCAGTTTGTAATCTATGTAATCTCTGCACTGCTACAATTTTACACCAAAAGTGAGCCGCAGTAAAACGGGAGTTTCGGCGTAGAGTATACATTTTTTCCCACGCTACTCGCATGCTGTTCATGCTGAATTAAAGCACCGGTACACGGCTGAAAGATTTAAATGAAGATGGGTTGACAAAAAAATATATATTGCACAGAAAAGTATATTTCTAGAGTAGTATGTTTCATATCCAGTTAATGAGTTAATAGCATCAAAAAAAGTTTATATTAAGCCTATATATTACCAGTTTGATGTCAATGATGAAGTAGAAATGTTAAATAAGTTAAGAAATCTTACTTTAATCTGTGTTAAGGTTAATTTGAGTAATGTGTTTTCTGTTTATGTGACCAGTTACTGTGAAACAACTTGTTGAAATGGAGAGAATAAAGTTTTTATTTGCATTTCTTTCAGAATTGTGCAATTAATTATTAATTTAAAAGAAGGCATAAAAGGCAGAACTATCGATATCGGCTGATATCACTTTGAATAATCGGTTATCGTATTGGCTGAGAAATTTAGTATCGGTGCATCTCTTAAAAAAAAATATATATATATATATATATATATATATATATATATATATATATATATATATATATATATATATTAGACTTCAGCTAACTCGTTTTTGGGTTTTGGCATTATAAAATGACGTCATCCCTGTGCCACTCTATGGTGACTGGCTGCAAGTTTAGGAAGCGCTTGGTTTGATATTCAGTGGAGTTTTCTATGAGCGGAGGACGAACTTTAAACGTCAATATCGCAGTCGATCATGTTCATGTAATTGTGGGCAGTCAAAATAGTAATCGAGATCAATATTTAATTCATTGTGCAACCCTACTAAGACCTTTGCACAGTACTCTAAGTCAGCCTATACATCTGCATCTATCTATAATATCTACTTTGAAATTTCAGGAATAGAAAAAAACATTATAGCACTAATAAATAGTGGAGTGTAGCTTACAGGTAAAGTGGTCTCTAACTACACAATGTTTGAGAAACCCTGTATATAATTACTGTATATATTGATTTATATTTTGGGAAATAGAACAAAATAAGTTCATTTGAAAATATTGTGAGCAGGTGTAAACGAAAATAATAACCGTAGGTGTAGGTGCAGTAATGATCAAACTTTCTGTAGGTGGGAGTGGGGTTTAAAAACAAAACGCTCCTACATGACCTCTAATTTATAACTTTAGTGACTGTCAATCACCTATTAAAGAGTAATGTTATTTCCCTACGTTCTGGTCTTCTCAGTACCCAGCAGAAGCTCCAGAATGCTCCGCGGACCTGCCTGTCCCACTGGTCATTACGTGGACCCCACAGGTATAATGTTTGTGTACACACAGGTTCCTAAAAATGCATTGTTTTATTTATTTGATTTGTGAGGTACTGGCACTGCAGCTTATCCACACCCCTCTGAATTCTGCTTAGATTTTTTTAATTGGCCTCTTTTTACTCAAGAATGCAAGCACAATGATGCTAATTCCTTCAAGGTTGGCAGTTGAAGACATGTTTGTGTTGATGAAGAAAGTGTTTTTGTATGGCAGTGTTGCTTTTTTTCATGGAGTTTACAGCTCTCTGAGGCTTCAAGTTTGCCAGATGAACTGAGAGGACAGTGATGAGACTGTGATAAAGGAAAAAACACTAATAAGACACAACTACTAAGTCTCTAAAAGTAGAGAAGTTTGCAACAGTGTGCATAAAACTAAGGAAGAAATGGATTACAGTCATATTTCATTATCAGGCAGCATATGAGAATATTCTACAGTAGTGTAGTGTAAAGTAGTGTTGAAGGTGAGAGAGTTTACTAGCTGGATCCATATGTAGCATGGCAGTAGTACATGGCACTCTGACGATGAAGGCCAGCTCAGCACCTTCTGCTTCCCCCTGCACTGCTGGGATGCTGATGTCTTGATGCATCTTCTACGTTCCAAGAAAACTCTGCCCCCCTACCTTTCCAGCTGATTTAAATGACTAATTACACTGCATGTCATTGCAAGGCCATAATGCATGTTTGCATATGATGGATCTACAGCCCTGATAAGAGGCTTTTGCTCTTCTGGGCTCTCTGTAAGATGGCACATGCAGCAGTGCAGGTGTGGCTCTGCAGGAACACAGCTCAGTCAGTCACCCAGCCAGCGTCCTGTGGACTCGTTCATCAAACTCATCAAGCCTGAGTGCACACGAAATGTGCCGTTATTGTGCATATGGTAATAAAGCCTGATATTAAAAGTGAAGCTTGTGATATTGCTTCAAATCTTAGGCCATGCATACACACTTTTCCTTTTCTTTCCTCTAGAACAGATTAATCTAGTACACCCTTCGGTTATTAACACACATATACGGCAAATATTCAAGGGTATGTTTAGGTCAATTTTGTGTTTATTCCTTAGTAGTTTAAATTCTAAGTGCTTACACCGAGCACATGAGTTGGAACTAAGGAGGGAAAATATACCCAAGCTGTGACACATAAAATAACTTAATTGGCTACTACTAAGAACATGGAGATTGACAAGATTACATAATTACTATGTGGATTTGCTTCTATCCATAAAGCTTAATCATCAAACACTGTGCTGACTGCTTATTTAAAAACATACCATTAGGATAGCTATGGCATAATTTAAAATGAGTATTTTCCATCGTGGCTCATGAGCTATTCACCACTTTCTTTCATTCACACTGGAGATGTCTTTCTATATGATTTTGTATCTTTCACTCTGCGCATGCCGCTAACACAGTCATCTTATTTGGGTATCCATGTGGAATATAACTATGATAAACATTTAAACCAGGTGAGGGCTGGGTAGGTGATGTCAGTGGGACTGAGGGCACATTTTCAATTTAAACTTTATTTTTAAATACAAATTGTCAGAATACTAGTCAAGTATACATAACAAATCACTTGTTTCAACTTTAAGCCATGGCTCTTTTCATTTAAATAGTTTGACTCACAAGCGAGGGGAAAGGAAGCATGATTCAGTGCTTGCCGAACTAAAGCGCTCTCACATAGAACAGCTTCAGTGCATACTTATTTCACTGCTCCATGCTCCATTCACAGCACCTTCCATTCATTTTTAATGACCACGCTCACTCTTACTGCTCTGCACAC
Source organism: Ictalurus furcatus (assembly GCF_023375685.1). Lineage (NCBI taxonomy): Eukaryota > Metazoa > Chordata > Actinopteri > Siluriformes > Ictaluridae > Ictalurus > Ictalurus furcatus. Next base: position 21,911,337 of record NC_071257.1, on the reverse strand, counting down.
TGCTAAATGCCAATTATTTGTAACATTTCAGACATCTTTTGATTTAAGTAAATAAACAGAGCTGTTACATAAAAAGGTAATCTAATTGCTGAAACTTTTGTTTTTACTAGTAAAATGTTTTGCTAACTTCAATAACCTTGACTTGGTGTAAATTCTATGTATTTTACTTGTTCATAAATGCAAGTTAATTTGGAAGACAAATCTCCATCATCATTATTATGAATTAAAGATGATCACAGCACACTGTGTGTCAGTGGATAAAAACAGTTAAACCCATGTGACTTGGAAGCTTGCCTGAATGGTAGAACCAGTTCACTGTCATTTTGGGTCAAAGTCAGGAATGTTGCCCCTTTTCTTTCTAAATGAAATGCTGTCCATTTTGTATCTATTGAGGGCTGGAGAATGAACAAGTTGATAAATCTTAATAATTCTCGAAATACTTAATACTACTTTTTATTTTTGAATAACATTGTGGTACAATGATGTCAGTGTTGGCCATTACACATTACGATGTGTGTATAGCACGCAAGATCAGACGATTTGGCCATCCTAGATACACAAACATCTGGATGAATAATGGTGACCTTTCTAAACCTGTTCAAGCCAATTAAAAGATGTGTTTTCGCCAGACCCTCTGTTTCTGGTACCCTGCTCCATTTATCCAGTCTGTGATGAGGCCAGGAATCACATCTATTGTAGAAAAGACAGAAAACACCATAACCCTAAAAGACTTAGCGTAGCCTTGGATTTGTACTATACATTATTCTCCATCATTAACATGTATGAGAAAATTCCTTAAGGGATATAAGAAGGCAACATCATGTGGTTCCTGACTTGTATTTATTTATCCACCTCATGCTCGTTCTTTTTCTAGGCGATTTTATGAATATGCATTGTTGACCATTATGAAGAGAGACTTAATTAGAATAGTTAACAGTGTGGAGAACAGGCTCATTCTATGAAGCATGGATCTTTGTGCCACTCTGCATTTTAAGCTTGTTTCTAGTCAAAATTCAATTACAAAGTCATTTCATTTGGACCATATATTGATATAAAAGCATAACTGTAATCGCACAACTGGCATTAATTGGAAAGTAATTGCAGAGTTTTTGCACCTGTGCAATGTTAAATTGTGTGCACTCTGCTGGCACAGTGACCCATCATTTCTGGTTCATTTTCTCTCCGTGTCAGGATGCTTTTCTTTTCTTAGGTGGCTCACTCACATTAATGCATTCCACCTTATGCGTTCTTCTTCACCTGAACCCACACCGCAAGTTGTTCTTTACTGTTAGACTGCACAAACTCTGTATTCTTTTCTCCTTCCTTATTCCGTGCCATTATTTGTGTGTTTATATATATATATATATATATATATATATATATATATATATATATATATATATATATATATATATATCATTCTCTCATCATATGTGCATGGAGGTGGGGTGTTCTAATCTATCTTGCTCAACATGAAGTCACTGAGATATCAATTTTTTTGTTGTGGCCAATTACAGGCTTTGGGGGTTGTGTTCATGTTCTGTCCCTCCCTGTATAGAAATGTATGAGAGAATCAAGCACATAATCAACGGCAGTTCAAATACTCAAATTATGTAACAAAAGAAAAGGAGATGAACGAAATTACATCCCTAAATATGGCTGTACTTCCTAAAATCTTTGTAAATTGGCTTCTTTATGTGGTCAGAGGTATTACAATGGAGCAAAATGAGGCTACTGATGACGAGGGCGATTTAACATTTAGCCTTCTGCCTAGGTTTATACTTAAGTCGGTATGCTTTTGTGCTGGGTGGTTATGTTTTTGTTTTTGTTTTTTCTCTCCATATAAAAGCACTGGTACATATTTCCTTGAGAAATCTTTGCCTTAAACATCACTGCTACCCTGACAAGAAGTCAAAATCCAGGTGTTACATGCTTGGATGTTAACTAAATTATATTTTTAGATGGCTCAGTGCACATTTTTTTCCCATTCATTCATCTTTCATTAACCATTGTCTCTTGGTCAGTGTCTCAGTATTTATAGTGAATTCTAATCGCTTTTATCAATCTCATGAAAAATATGCACAAAACCTATAAACATGCACATATAAATGCATATAGGCATTTTTGTGTTTTAGAAACTTTAAATATCATTGAGGAGTAACAGATGTGCATGTACAGCCTCAGAAGGCTGAATGACCAAATACTGTTACTAAAGTATTCTGACTCCACAAATCACCAAAATTAGTACTTTGTTACAAAGCACTTGTTGGTATCAATGGTCAGAGGTTAGCAGGTTTTCACAGCATTGTGATTGTGCAGCATTTTGATTCAGTTTTTGTCCATTCCTCTTGGCAAATCGTCTTCAGTTCCCCAAGTTTACAAGGGTCCCTCTGAATGACTTGATCTAAATTTCAAAATCCTCCATAAATAAAATCAGCACGTATACCTTTTTTAGAAACCTTGAGTCGTTTTAGGTTTGTTGTCTTGTTGAAACGGCCATCTTCTTCCCAGATTCACTTTCTTGGCCAGTGAGATTAAAATCTCCTCTAATATGTCCCGATACTTCGCTCCATTTATGTTCTCTTCCGTCACATGTAATGCCTCAGTACTGTTTACAGAGAAGCAGCTCCACGTCATGCTCCCACCTCTGTACTTCACTGTGGTACGGTGTTCTTGAGATCATGCACATAACCCTTTGTTCTCCAAACGCGATGAGCTGAATTATTGCCAAAGAGTTCTATTTTTGTTTCGTCCTTCGTTCCAAAAGAGTTCTGATTTTTCTAAATGTTTGTGTGCATATTTTAGATGCACATCTCTGTGCTTCTTTTTTTTTCAGCAGAGTTGTAAAAATGTGAGGTGTGGGAATGGAGACGATTGCAGTGCCTTGCTTATTGTTCTCTCTGTAACTGTTCTTCCTGCTGCTTTCAGGTCATCCTGCAACTCTTTTTAAATGAATTTCCTATAGTGTCTGAATACTTTTTTCTCCTATCACATTAGTTTTTAAACAGCTCTTTGTTTATGGTCATGAATACATACTTTTTTTTGGTATCTGTAAGTACAAGTGTGTTTGTGTGTGTGTGTGTATACTTGAAATGGATATATGCACTGGAAATATATTAAATAACAAAAACAGTATACATTATTGAGCCATGGATGGCAGGAGCTTGAGTCACATACACTGCTTAATAGGAACGGTAAGTAAAGTGGCATTTAGGGCCGTGATGTTTGTGCATTAGTGCGATATTTATGGGAAAATTGAACATCTACATAGAAAGAGGGAAAATGTAGTAGGCTTGCAGTGCATAAAGCTTATGTCGCGAAGACCAATGCACATTTGAGAGTTCAGTGGTGCAAAAACTGTAAACACTGGTCTAGGGAGATGTGAAAAAAGTGATCTGGTCAGATGAGTCATATTCTTCACAAGTGAGCGAATGCATGTGTAGAGTACACTGAGAGAATGGTACAGTTTATCTGTTAAAGTGTAGCTCAAATGAAGTGTGGCCTATTACAAAGATAAACCAGTGGTCTTGTTTTTTGCAGAGAGGATCTGGTGTCCAGACCAAAGCTCTCTGTGGGTTGAGATTAAAGACTGTGCACTGGAATTATGATTCTTAGAGCAGATCGCCACGCTCAACCTGCGTTTACTCACACTGACAGCACAGAGTGAAGCACGGCCAACCACCATCAGCTATCAATCAGCAGCCATGATTTATGAGCTGCCATCCTTAAACTGTAACTTCTGCCTCACAGCTGAGCAAGCGCCACAGGAAAGAGAGCCCCTAATGTGTTTGTGTATGTTAGAATACAGAAAACTGTAATATAGAACCTTAAATGAGCTGTCTGTGGTGTGCAGTGATCAAAAGCTATTTCTCAGTTTCAGTTGTTTGCTAATGCATGGGATAGGTTCTTCCTTTCTCAGTCAGTATTTTTATGAGTGGGTTTCTCATTTTCTTCTCTCATCAGTGGTTTGCTGATGGGTTGATGGAAAGCCAGAATGACTTCAGAGATGTCTTTTTTTTTTTTCCTTCTTCTTCTTTTTCTAAACTTGATCGCTTTTCCTGGCTAAAGTGTTCTTCGAAAGCTCTTACCCAAAGCCAGACTTTGGATTGTATTTATGTTTGAAATTTATGAAATAGATGTATTAGCAAAGACAAATGCATGGTTCTTTTCTTCTTAAAATCAACTTGAAGAAACCCTTGTGTCTTGCCCAAGGACACTTCGGCATGTGGAGTCATGTGGGCCGGGAATCAAACCGCCAAGCCTACGATTAGTGGCCAACTCGCTCTACCTGAGCCACAGCCGCCCATAACTGAAAAGGTCCATACATGTTTCAGCATGACAGTGAGATCCATGAAGACATGGTTTGGCAGGTTTGGAATGGAAGAGGATGGATGACCTGTACAGAGTCCTGATTTCAACCTGACTGAACACCTTTTGGGATGAACTGGAATACTATCTGCACCGCAATCCTCCTCGCCAGATATCAGTGCCTGACTTCACTAATGGTCCTGTGGCTGAATGAGCACAAATCCCCACAGCCACATTCCACAGTCTAGTGGAAAGTATTCCCAGAAGAGTGGAGGTTATTATAACAGCAAAGGGACTAAATCTGGAATGGGATGTCCAAAAAGCACATATGGGTGTGATGGTCAGGTGTTCCAAAACTCTCAGCTTGGATAGTATGGCCTGCTGTAATTTTAGTAGCTAGCTAGCAAACTACAACAATATTTTTACCTGGATTTGTAATGTCAAGAGACACATGCTAGTACTACAGAGGTGTAGCTGTCAAGTTAATATTCCAATATTTGTCCTCATTTTAGTTTGGTCTCACTCTCATTTCTGTTTTAACTTGCTTCTTTAAAATAGAAGCTCTAGGCTGCTGGTTTTTCTCCATAATGTATAATAGGGATTGGTGACTGTTTGGTATTACATTCAGGGTTGTTGTCCATGTTTAACCTCCTTTTGTAAAAGTCTCTGATTCAGCACAGACTTCATAACACTTTTCATATTCCTTCTTTAGTGTTTAAGGTAGGGCTGAACAATTTTTAATGAAATAGGGAAGTAAGATTTTTTTTTTTTTTTTTTGCTTAGCATTGAGATCACTTATGATCCTTTGGCCAATTTTGTAAGTTACACTATTTGCATTTAATAATTTTTACATTAGCAGGGAATGAAGGGACTTTTGTGAACGACAGCTTATCCCCGTTTGAATTACTGCCTAAATCCTAATCAAAAATGGTGCAGCACAAATAACAAAGGATTAATTGTATTTAGCCAGTGAACATACTGAAGGCAAGCAGAGAATCATGTGATAAACTATAACTACAGACAGATGGACAGACTGATCCTCCACCTCCACTCTCTCCCACTCTGTTGGCATTTGTGCAAGGGAAAAGTGTTTCCTTGTTCTGTTATGTAAGATTTTACAAACCCAATTCCATAAAAGTTGGGACGCTGTGTAAAATGTAAATAAAAACAGAATGCAATGATTTGCAAATCTCATAAACCCATATGTTATTCACAATAGAACATAGAAAACATATTATTTATACTGAGTAAATGTACCATTTTAAGAAAAAAAATAAGGTAATTTTGAATTTGATGGCTGTAACACGTCTCAAAAAATTTGGGACGGGGCAACAAAAGGCTGGAAAAGTAAGTGCTACTAAAAAGAAACAGCTGGAGGAATGTTTTGTAACTAATTAAGTTAATTGGCAATAGGTCAATCTCTCAGAAGTAAAGATGGGATGGGATCTGGAAGGAAGCATTTGTTGCTCTAAAACCTGTCTATAGCGTTCAGCATTGATGGTGCCTTTCCAACTGTGCAAGCTGCCCATTCCATAGGCACTAATGCACCCCCATACCATCAGAGATGCAGGATTTTGAACTGAGCGCTGATAAAAAGCCGGTTAGTCCCTCTCCTCTTTAGTCTCTTTAGTCTTTAGTCTCCCTCCTTAGTTTAGAGGATTTGTCTGACCACACAACAGTTTTCCACTTTGCCTCAGTCCATTTTAAATGAGCTTTGGCCCAGAGAAGACGGCGGCGTTTCTGGATCATGTTCACATATGGCTTATTCTTTGCATGATTGCGCTTTAACCAGCATTTGTGGATGGCAAGGCGAACTGTGTTCAGAGACAATGAGTTCTGGAGGTGTTTCTGAGCCCATGCAGTGATTTCCATTACAGAATCAGGCCTGTTTTTAATGCAGTGTCGTCTGAGGGCCCAAAGATCACGGGCAAGCAATATTGATTTTCACCCTTGTCCCTTGCACACAGACATTTCTCCAGATTCTCTGAATCTTTTGAAGTTATTATGTACTGTAGTTGATGGCCTATTCATAGTCTTTCTAATTTTACGTTGAGGAACATTTATTCTGAAATTTTTCCCCCAATTATAGATGCAGTTTTTTGCAGAATGGTGAACCTCTGCCCATCTTTACTTCTGAAAGGCTCTGCCTCTCTAAGATTCTCTTTTTATACCCAATCATGTTACTGACCTGTTGTCAATTAACCTCCAAATGTTTTGTTTTTTTAGTAACACTTATTTTTCCAGCCTTTTGTTGCCCTCGTCCCAACTTTTTTGAGACGTGTTGCGGCCATCAAATTCACAATTACCTTTTTTTTTTTTCTTAAAATGGTACATTTACTCAGTTTAAACATTTGATATGTTTTCGATGTACTGTTGTGAATAACGTGGGTTTATGAGATCTGCAAATCATTGCATTCTGTTTTTATGTACATTTTATTTACATTTTACACAGCGTCCCAACGTTTTTGGAACTTGGGTTGTATTTCTTTTGTGCTGCTTCTTGGGTGATCTACAGAAACAATATCTAAAACATGATTGTGTCTGTTTATTCATTTATTGTAAATTGTGTGGAGTTTCAGCCGAGAATGCATTTCCAACACATTTATGAGTTTCATATTTCTTATGACATTGTGAGGCTTTAACTTTCCACTTGTATATACCCAATAAATTGAGGTTTGAGTTGTAGCTGTGTCATGTATGGCCAGGAAAGTTTCTCATTCTGATCTGATTTTCAATGTTGGATGTGTGACTGTTTTTGTAATGGAGGCTATAATATATGCAAGCATGATGGTCAATTTAACATATGGAGCAGTGTATTTGATTACACAATAAACATATATATCCCATCCCCTGTTCCACACAGAGTAATTTAGCCCACATGCATAGCCAGTTCCTGTTGATTGTGGAAGCCTTGGCTGAATTCTGGGCAGTGATGGATGAGATTGATGAGCACACCTGGGTGCTGGAACCTGAAAAACCTATCAGAGCAGACACGATGAGAAGGATCGCTATTGGTAAACTCCTGCCACCCTTATTGTCTGTGGTTTAATAAACGTATACCATATTACAGCAATTGACCTCAGCCTTATTGTGCCTAGGGAACAACGTCTCCATAAAGGTTGAGATCAACCCCAGGCATCCGAAGATGTTACCAGAATGCTGCCTGCTTGGAGCTGAGCATGGTGGGTATTTTTAATATCTGCAAATCTTAGATTAACTTAGATTTGCTCATACAGTTAAAATGACCAGTTTGAAGGGCATTTCACATATGAAAAGTCCATATCCATCAATTTCATTTATCACCTTGTTTTTCCAATTACCTGTCTTCGTAAGTGTACATCCCATGAAGGTTTTATTACATTTAACACAGGATTTCTACAACAGGATTGGCTGACAAGCTACAATATGTTAGGTCTTCCTAGATTTAGAGAGAGATTTTGCTAGAATGGAGGTCAGTTTGCACTATTTAAGCCTCTGTGATTGTTTCTTTAAATCCAAGGTCATGCTTGGCTGACACTGGTGCACAGAACATATTGTTGGTTGCCTAGCAATGTTATTCATTGATATTAAATCCACACTTCGATAGTCAAGACAGTGGCAGACGTGGACCCTCCGAGTGAGGGGTCAGACAGAAATATTGCTTTTTGCATTTACAAATGACAAACAGAGCGAGCGACTCACATTCCTTCCAGATTGATCTCTCGGGGTGGAGCAGCCATGATGAGCACGTTTTATGTGAATTATTTGAATATTTCCCTCCCTGTCAGAATGTTTGTCACAGTAGGAAGTGCCCGGCTTTACTGTGGCATTTCTAAGAGAGAGCAGAGATTAGTGGTAAGAAATGGCATGGCTGTGCATTGTCTGTCAGTGCACTACAATCAGGTTGACGGGCATTGAATGAAAGATGAGGTGCAGTTAATTGAAACTGCTCTGGTATACTACAGAGCGAGCCCTCTCATATAGAACATTCCCTCAGGCTTGTTTTGCTACTCTGTTTGAGTGGGACATTGTTTATCGTTTCAAGCTCATTTCTTTACAATATACAAATATTTAGTATTAATTTTAAATTCTATAGCTGTAAGTCAGTGTTATTATTTTTGCAGCGGTAACCCCCCTGAGGAGCAAGCTGAACGCTAACATGCATTTATGGTAAGGAGACGGTAATTAATTGCTTCTTTGTCCTGATCTCCACAGACATTACACTACCACATCCGTGTTTTCGTGTTTTATGAGTGAATATAGGTCTCCCATTCTCTCAGGAACCCCGACTGCAGCGTCCTGCAGAACATGAAGGATGTTATGGAGATAGGATTCCCATCACCTGCCACCCACGAAAAATCTGTACGTTGCATTTTCACGTCACACCACCACTTATAATTAGTTGCACATCTCAGTAACATTTGGCGTTTGCAAGGTTTTTTTTTTTTTTTTTTTTTTTTTTAAATCAGTTGAGGGGGATACAGAATTCCTTTAATTGGGTTGTTTACAGATAAGATCATTACAATAACAAAGGTGGCAGAATCCTCAGCACTATCAAGAGCTGTTTAATCATAGATTCGCAAATTATCTTTCCCCCCACCTCAGCATGTGTGACTGCTGGTGGGTTGAAAGGGCGCTGTGTTTATTCACAGTCTGCACCACTGATTAATGCTTGGCCATCATTAACATTCGGAAGAGTGAAAAGTTTACTTGACCAGATGTTTAAATTTTACCTGCCATCCTTTTAATGGATTGCTTAAGGGGGAGAAAAAACCTCTAATTATCGGAAAAGCAATATGCAAACACGGAGTAGAGTGGAGAGGAGTAGAGGAGAACAGAAAAATAGGGGAATAAGGGGAAGATGTATGAAGGCTCTCCAGACTCAGTTTGGCATCTTGCAAAAGAGGAGGATTCTGTGAAGTGGAGGTCAAGTATACACAGGGTTGATGAGCCCACCTGAGTCTTCTCACCCTAGTGGAAACAAATATGAACCTCCATGCATTACAGCCTCTTAGCCAGCAGGGAAAGAGGGATGAGGGGGAAGGGGGATAAGTAGATGCAGATTTGAGATGGCATTCTTTTGATCGTGTCCAGAACATTTTTAGCAAGAAACAATGATTTCTTGATGCTGTTCGGTTCAGTGGTGTAGCTGGTTTTGAAATTCTTCTTAATACAATATGATTGTGTTTTTATGTCAGAGTTTTAGTGTGGAGTGCGGCATCTGCTATTCATATCGCCTGGACTCTGCCATTCCAGATCAGGTGTGTAACGATCCACGCTGCGGGCAGCCTTTTCATCAGGCCTGTCTCTATGAGGTGAATACACTGATTTATCACTTGTACACCCTTTTAACCCATCATTACTCAGCACATAATATTACTAATGAGCAAGAATGATTAGGACGTGGTTGTTTCTTTCATATTATCGACTGAATTCGCATTATTGTCATCTCAGTGGCTGAGAGGTTTGCCCACCAGTCGCCAGAGCTTCAATATTGTGTTCGGAGAATGTCCTTACTGCAGCAAGGTATTGGTGCCATAGTATTCAACTTTCTATTACTCAGAACACTGTCTTTAAAGCAAGTTATTTAACCCTTGTGTTCTGTTTGAGTCGGCTTTAAAGTTTTACTTCAAGAGGGACCATATAAAAAAAAATTTTTTCAACATGGAACTTGTTTGCCTCAATTTTACTGAACATTTGGAAAAAAAAATCTATTTTTATTTATTTATTTATTTATTTATTTATTTATTTTGCTGCACCTGCTCCAACCCCCCCATATTTATCACACGGGTTATATTCAGGTTTTATTTGAACCCAAGAATAAGACATTACAAAAAAAAAATAAATAAAACAAATAGGTGAATTCACTCTGTTGCATTTCCTCCATGTCTTATTTTCACTCACCTGCTGTTAGGAGCATCCCGCCACATGCGAAGTGGTTGTGTGTCTTTACTGTTCCCCAAAAGCATAGATGTATTCAAGGTTTCAAATATTATAATCTGTCTCTCAGCTGCCTGAAGTCAATATGACAGGTGAACAGTAAATCCCTTGCAGAGTAGTGAACAGAACACAAGGGTTAATATAAAACGATCACTCATTTTTGGATAGCATGCTTTATTTATTTTAAAATGATTTGCATGGATACATACATGAATTTCTAAAAAAAAAAAACATTAAGCTCAAAATTCCTTCTCTCTCCCCCCCACCCAGCCCATCACAGTGAAAATGGCCATACAAAAACCGTGACCACTCAGCAAAATGGATGCTGTGTTTCAGAAGGACAAGAAATTTCGTTCTTAATACTGGAATATGAAAACCAAAACACTGTGTTCAAAAGGCAGCAAAAACAACCAGAATAAGGAAGAGTGCAACAGTAATGATGCATGCATAAATTTTACAGCTCCTGTGTATAAAAGACTTGTCTTCTGAGTTCTGTCTATTGTTCCTGTTGCAGTGTGTGGAGTAGTATTCACTGTGCACATCAGCATTCAATTGATGTCCATTATAATCAATTTCCTCCCAGCGGTTATCTTTTGGTTTGTCCCAGTAGTCTTCCCCTTCACTGGTTCTTGTGCAGTAAGCTTCCCATGAGTGGTAATTTCCTCCCCATTGGTCAGTGACATCGGGGCTGAAATCCTGACGCTCCTGCTTATTGTTCCGTTTCCGCATTTGTAGACCGTCCTCATCTCTTCTCCTCATTCCAAATGCTGGAGCCAACTTGTTTAGCAAAATATAGATAGCAAAGCATGTACTGCAATGTTTTCCTCTCATGTCAAACATAGTGGGTAGTGTAATAATGATTTTCTTAGTTGATTATACTTAAGCAAGCAATATAGATTTCTTATCTATATGTATATACATATTATTAAAACTTGTTTGTTCACTGATGTATCCATAAAACTCGAATCATTTTGTTGTTCATTCTTTGTGTTTGTGAGAGGCATGCATTACTTGGTCACGACTTTGCCTTTGCTTTGTGCCTTCTCGTGTTTTGGGGTGGAATCTTGGTGGCAAAGCATCATATTCGTCTTCCTGGTCTTCATCACTGTCACTGGCAACACGCCTAGACCTTGCACGGGCGTCAGCTACAGAACTGACCTTGTAAGGTTTCTATGGTGAAAAAGTGATTAGTAACTGACAGGTATCAGAATTTTTTTTTTTGAGGGGAAAAAATGGAATTTATCCCTTACCTGTTCTTCTGTCTTTGCTTTCTCTTTGGTTCTATAGGGAAGTTTAGTGAGGTCTTCATCATGAGTCGCAGGCTTTGGTTTAGTTGAACTCACTACAGGTTGGGCCTGCCTCGAGTTCTTTAAGAGGGAACAGAGTGGAAAACATGATTTAGAGAATTTCAAAAAGTTGGTAAGCTACTTCAGGGAAAAGGGCTGACTGGAACCCTTGATAACTCAGCATGAGCATAAGTCCTTGAGTTTGGCTGTACACTCTCTCGCTCTCTCTCCTCTGTTCTCTCAACCTGACCTGGATCCTGAGAGTAAAGCACCTCTCCTGATTAATGACACCCAATGCTCTCCCTGAGGTGGCAACACTCCAAACTAAATTTGGCCACAGATCACTGCTGAGGTCAGGTGTAGGCAAAATAAACTCCAGGAACGTTGGAGTGGTGTTAGGAGAGGTATACCTCTCTTGGCCTGATGCTGTTACAGGAGAGGTGAGACACAAGGGTGACATTGATGATGATGATGATGATGATGATGATTTTTAAATTTTATTTAAAAAGGAATCTGAGCTTGACCTTCCAGCAGGAGATGAACAGAAATCACAGAGAAAATAATACTACAAAAAAAAGTAGGGATTCAAATCTTAATGCCCGTAGTGTTGACACTGATCTTTTCCATCTGTGCGGGAGGTTTGGCCAAGGTCAGATATACTAAAGCTCTGTATTCCTCCCTGAGCATTCTGAATGTGTGCTGTATACTGTACATGAACATTGCAGTGCATTTAAGAATCTACATGAGATCTGTATGTTACAGGAAAATAAAATATCTCAATTTCAAAAGTAAGGACAAGAATGTGCTGTAAGAGGTTATGATATCAGAACACAAAAAGGGCAGGAAATTACATCCAAAATGTTATGCCTTTACTGACTTCAACACTGACACCTACTCTTTAACCATAGATCAAACTGCTGGCAGGTTTCACATGGAAATGAGAGGCAAAGCAAAATCCACTGTAATTCCAAGTGGTGATCTTTTGGCCTCAGGAAAATGTGTGCATTCAATAGCCTTAAATTGCCCTGCTTGGCCTTTCATTGAGTTCAGTGGTTCAAGTTAGCAATGAGGGGTGGTAAAGTGATTCTTACAGAATGAACGCCTCCACGCAGTTGCCTCTTGACAGGGTTAGTAGAGGTTAACCTATGACACCAAGTCAAGATTCTCTGCATCATTTAGCTATACTATGAGGCAGAAAAAAAAACAGCACAGTTCCTATTTCTTTTCACTATTATTCTTTATCTTAAAAAGCTGTACAGAGAATAGTAATTTGGGTTTGTAATTTGAGTTGTGCAAAGTACATACATCTGTTGAAATACTATCTCCAACATGTATATGATTCCTATAAATAAGAGGGATTTAATGAAATTGCTCCCTTACGTTTCTGAAGTGGTTTTAAGTTGTAGCTTCAAGCTGGAGGCTTTAGACAGGTCCGAGACTGTCACCACTGTGTAAATCTCCACTCCGCCCTCCTCTGCACTACCTCAAATTGGAGTGGGAGTGAGCATTCATGAGAAGAGGTCAGCAGAGGTTCTCTCAAACCTGAGCATCTTCTGCTCTCTCCCAGACAGATAAATCTACCGCAGCCCACAGGCTGCTCTCTGCACTCCAGCCTTTGCTCATATGGTACCTATTAAGACAGGAACTCTTGCGGGCCAAAGCATTTCATGCTCACCCTGTTTGCCGCTGGCCTGGATGACTCTGCTGCTCTCGGTCTGGAAAGGTCCAGTGGGCCTCGGAGCCTGACATGTGATAGTACCTTCCTCAGAGCATCGTAGTCTGGTTTTTCTTTGTAGCCCAACGTTCTCACATCGAGCAGGAACTGGGCTACCTCAGCTGAGGAAAACAGATCAAAGAAGAAGCAAGGCTAGTTAGTAATGTTATTTTATTATCAAGTTTCCTTCAAATCATTAATCGCAAATACAGTAACAATCCCTTGAGGTAGTGGACAGACAGGTTAAGGTGGCTATGATTTCATGTTTTTAAATGCACTATGCCAATTTTAGGTGACTCACAGCTCAGTTAATTGCATATATGTGATATGGATCACCATCCAGTGCGTTAACAAAATGCTGCATACAAATCATGAACCCATGATCCTGAACACCGAAACCAGAGCCTTGCGCACTAGTGACACTTTTTTTTTTTTTCTAAAGGAACAAAACAGGGCATCATACCAGTACATGGACCCTGACAATAACACAACAGCGAACGAGCTTCAATATTCAAACATACACACAAAGGTGTGTCTAATATGGGCGCTTTCCATTCTTCAGTGTAATAAATAAGCTGCCAGTAGCACTGGGCCTGTATGCAGCATCTCTAACGGAATGTATATCACATGCGTGGCATTGATGCATGTTGGAGGCCTTATCTCTCTGGTCCAGCTGCAGTGAGTCTCTCAGGGTTGGGCAGAAAAAGACCTCATCATAATCATAGATCACAAAGCCTCTTTTCAGGAGACATGCTTGCCCTTTTGCTCTGTGCGGGGAATAAAGATAATGCATGGCTGGTACGGGCTGCTGATGGAGGAAAAGCAGGGTGGCGCAGTCACTTAACCACACCTTGTTGATCATTGTAAGTGGTCTCTGCATCCACAAATAAACCCGTTCTCTCTTACCTAGACTGATACTAGAGGTGGACATTTGAATGACGGAGGATGGCAGGTTATCCATGAGCCTAAGGTCAACAGAAAGGTAAAGGTTAGCCAATCATTTTGGTTTTCATTTTTGGTATAGGATTATAGAATTTGCAATAAAATTGTTCAAGTTAAACCATACACACTACTGTTTTTGTTTATTTAATATCTTACAACCAACAATAGTTTTTAGACTTGGAACTGTATTTAGAGTAGGATTAGAAAACCACTCGTGTGTCTTCATATTAGATTTTATTTGATATGAATGTCTCTCAAAAGTCTCAAAGAAATCTGAGAAAAAGACTTTTCCGGGCAATGAAGTCGTCTACGTATTTTGCCAACTACACTTTCAACACTTGTACAAAACAGTTCAGAGAACACTGGGCAATGAATAACCACAACAGCTGCAAGCCTGTGATCAACAGCCACATCACTACTGCTGTTTCTGGACCTGTGAAAGAAGAGGGAAATGGGAAGCATGCGTACTTGGCCTTGGCCTCCTGGACCTGTACTGGATTCCTGAGCATTGACAGCCAGGGGAGAGTTCCACACTGCCAGTGGAGCAGGCAGTAACCCAGCACCTCCAGGTCTCCGCGTCTGGATGGGGCTGCCACAGAGAAAGAGAGGAGCACAGAGCATAAACATGGTATGGGGTGAGAAAAAAGGGAAGGGGGCGAGTTAACAGAGAATAAGAGAGAGATGAATACCTGGTGCAAATTCAGCAAAAAAAAAAATCCTTTGATTAAATGGCCTATCACTAGCCACTGAAATATGCCCTTATAAAAAAGACAGAAAGGGGGATTGCGATGAAGAGGAGTATTTTGTTTTTTCAGCTGGTGCTCTTGCCTAGTTAACAGACCACAGCGTCCTTCGAAAAGAGGTACAGATTCAACAGAGTGGGTCAGTTTCCTCTTGTCTGTCCAGCTACCCCCCACGCACACACACTCGTCTGGTCTGGAGGCTCGTCCCAGGAACCTGATACTCGCGGCCTCTGACACGATCCAGACGGCCCATGGCCCGGACCAACACTTTCTCCACCACGGAGCCAGGCAGTAAAACAAAGAAATAAATGTCTGAGACCAAATCGTTCCCACATGTTACTGGATTCTGTAGGCTCTGTGCTGGCCATAAGAGAAGACCCAGAGATGTGTGTGTGTGTGTGTGTGTGTGTGTGTCTAGGACCTCCTCTACACCTTAACATCAGCTAGACCACATTACACAACTGCCATCTAGTGTAAACACACTTCTTCACACATGCGCTAGAAATATTTTAACCAGCCGTTTCTTTTTCACTCTGCAAAGAGACGTTGAGACGACGTTGCCTTCATCACCCTCTCTTTTACTTAATCTCCCAGAACTGACCGTGTTTAGTTTGACCATATTTTATCCACTGGAGTTTTCTTAAAAAAAAAAAAAAACCTTGCAGGATCAACACACTTCCTTTCAACTTTCAGAAGAGAGATGATGACTGTGCAGTACAGTCTTCTGTGTAAAATACAGGA
Source organism: Ictalurus furcatus (assembly GCF_023375685.1). NCBI lineage: Eukaryota > Metazoa > Chordata > Actinopteri > Siluriformes > Ictaluridae > Ictalurus > Ictalurus furcatus. The sequence goes on along the minus strand of NC_071257.1, from coordinate 21,895,684 downwards.
AACAGATTACAAGACCGAATAATACTTGCTAACATGGAGGATTTTAAAGAACAGAAAATTGGCAACAAATATAAAAGGTTGACTCACTGTCAAATATAAAAATAGTAAATAAATAAATAAATAAATAAATAACTTGACTGCTTCACCTGCCTTGGTTAAATATGTGGGTTAATATAACATTAAGTGGGTCCCTTCATGGAAAAGCTCCAGTTTCATTTTGTCAATAAGGATAAATTAAAGCACACGGCCTGTTCGTGCCTGGAGAGTTTATCAACTCAATACTGTAACTGCAGTCCATCTCCAGAGAAATTACCTATTGACTGCATTCATCAAAGAGGAAAATCTCAGCCTAGATCCATTCCTGCCATTGATCTCGCCATGCCCATTAGGTGATCTTGCCTGCTAGCTAATCTCACAGCCAGGCCCAAAAGGCCACACAGTTATAGTTTTCCCCCTTAATAAGCCTGTAATTTAACAAACACAAAATTGTTTTTGATCTCAAAAGACCTAAAATATTGTGATGACCTTGAACAAAACATTCATAATTAATTCTTTCTGAACCATGTTGGCCTTTGTACTGAGATGCTGGCCTTCAGTGCATTTAAAAAAAAAAAAAAAAAAAAAGACACTGCTTACTCTATTAGCACTGTGGTATGCTTATGCAAGAGGGGAAAGGCAGCTGCCTGGGTGGGACTGAAACCAAATCGCTTTTTAAAACGAGCATCCATGAGAGCAAGGCGTTCCAAGCCAGACACAACACCTTCCATCAGTGCCAGGCTGTTGTTCATAATTATGGCCTATTGTTATTCAAATTACCTAAAGTGCTGTGTCAAACTCTTGAACCTCTCCTTCTGAATTTCAGCCATTTCTCTTCAGCCCTACAGGTGATAATTAGGCCTTTAGCATGGAGTTCAGCAGGAAGCAGAGTGCCTGTCTCCTCACTTCTCACCATGGTAACACATCAACATCTACACAGGGTGCCAGGGGCCATGAGTAAAGGAACACTCCACAATCTGCATTCATCTACGGGGGCGACTCGATGCTAACGACCTACACAACAGCTGTCAGCTCATGATGAGAAGTCCACTACTGTGACACCAAAATCAGGTTTGTCACTTCTATAAGGTTTTGCATTGAGCTCAGCCAGGGAACTATATATCTTTCTCCAGTTCTTATTATTTAGTCCTTTCGCTAACGTTATCATGACTCACGATTAGAATACGCTGCTTTATACAATAAAATAGATTTACCATGACCACCTATGCATCCAAGGAGCAGGACATGGAATGAAGACCACATGTAAAACCCTGAGCATGTGCAAATTACTAACTGTCATGTAGTGAGAACATGGGTTTGCTCCAAAGAGTACAGACCCCTGTATGAACCTAAATGTGATTTACTTTCATTCTTACAAAATATCATGTAGTTTGAGTTTACATCACAACCACAGTGGTGTTACATGGAAATACTTTTCACCTGATTTTTCACGTGATCATGTTCAAGTTTTTGCCATCTCCATGATCATTAGCAATACCATATATACTGTATGTTGCATCATCTGAGAAAGTTAGTGTTTCCAAGAATGTTTTTATGTGTTTTGGTTTCAACTTTTCAGAAACACATCACCACTCAGTAAAGATATTCTTAAACTTATATTTACTGCCGACTCAGCATCTTATCATTCATTTCATAGAAACTGGGAAACTGGGAACGAACAGCAGAAGCATGGTTATTAGGAAGCTTTACCTTTGCATGGATTTAGTATTGAACATCTCTACTGCCTGCACTACTTTGCAGGTAAAAGATATTGGCTTTGAGTCCCAGTCTAATAAAACATCAAAGCTTTAATTAATGGCAAATGCATACAAGATGCAGGTTATCACTTGGACTATTTAGGGAATTGTTGAATTAAGTCTGGCCAGGTACACACGACCAAGTCAATCAATATCCCACAAAAAAAAAGAGACTGTATGCAATTTACAACTTAATGTGTTTCCAATATCTCGACCTGGAATTAGGAGTTTGATATGCTGGATGCAGTCTGTGCACACTAGGCTTGATTATAGGGGGATTACACACATTGTAAATACCGGTTCTAAAATAGAAATGATCCAGAATAAATATATCTTAGTTGTTTTTTGTTTTTAAATATCTGCCTTCTTAAGCCATGTGTGGTGGCCTGATAAAACCGTTCATGTGATCAAATTTTCACATTTTCAACCAAATACTGTTCTGAAAACTATAGGTTTCTCTTTTACGTGTGCCTCAATCACAATTAAAAGTTGTAAAACTAATTTCATTTTAAAGTCGGGTTACTCTCAGAAGTGAAACATGAAAAAAACTGCATTTAAAGATTCCAATTATAACCTAATCTACTTGTGGAAAAACGACATTACTAACACATATTAAATAATTATAAGTTTACACTTAAGTGGTCACTTAAATAACCAGGATCATCTACCTCAGTCTTTGTCTTTTATATATGGGTCATTAGACCTAGATTTCTGCCCGCTCTAAATCATACACAGATAAAGTAGTGCGAGAAGATTTATTTGAATTAATTATAATAAATAGAGAGACAGAGAGAGAGAGATTGTGTGTGTGAATTACCTGCATCTGTGCTGCATCTCTACTAATGCAGCAGCTGGGAGTTTAACTACTGTAGGCAACAGTAACTATGTTACTATGGTTACAATTGTTTATAGGCACCGCATTAATTTAGAACCGTGATTAAACTTACTGGAACTACCTGTGCATTCAACAGTTTAAACGCACACCTTCCAGCCAATCAGAATCGATTATTAAGGCAGACCATGGTATGACTGCTAAATAATTCATTCAGTTCTGTTGACTAAATTTATTGTTATTAATGGTAAGGTCGTTTAATGCATTTAAACTTTGTCTGTAAAGAGTCTGTGAGGACACGTCTCTGTTTTGATGAGGTGATGGTGACATTTCGACAGACGGTATCTGATCACAAACGGAAGTGATTAGACTTGTGTGTGTATGTGTGTGTGTTCCGCTATGGTCATAGCTGTCTAACAGCAATCAAAGACTGACATTCACTGTGTGGAAAAAGCACACTACACTAGCAAGGTTTTAGACATCTTTAGACAGGCTACATTTACTGCTGCATTTGTTGAACTGTCTCCTTACCTGATGTGGTCTTGGCAGGCAGAAAGCCGAGGCAAGGTTAGAAAGTAACCTAAATAAAACCATTTCTGTGTAATTTTAAAACATTTATTTGAGTTTTTAAAATAGAGGTGTCAAAGTAAACTATTGACAGAACAACTCAATTTTGGTCAATTGTTTTTTCTCTCCAAAATTGCAGCCACGGTGACATCCGCCAGGTTTTCTCAGACCACCACAAATATTTACAGATAATAGTAGTTTTCAGTAGTCTGAAAACAGTAGATAAAATGAATGAATATATCCGCTTTACCTACACCTCTGTGAGCATCAATGCTTGTATACTCAATCGTGCCATTGTGTCCTTTCTTTGGGTTCTCTTTGTAGTCTTTATGCTCTCCGTTAGGACAGTATCTGTATGACAGGCCATAGTCAGCCAAGTACACCTGCAAGAGATAATGAAATGACAGGTCATCTTCCACACCAAGCGCTTCTCTAGATGAGGAAGCTCATAGCACAGGTCAGTCAGGCTGAAAAAAAATGGGCATGCCATTTCGGTGCTTGACAATAAAAAATGATTAACTGAATTACCCGTGCACTAAAAATCCATACAGTGCAACATTTCTTTTATTAGCGACTATTTATTAGCTATTAGGCAAAAATTCACTAACCTTGTCTGGGTCCCTGTGTCCTAGTAAGAGATTGGCAGCCTTAATGTCAGCATGGACATATTCGTTGTCATGAATATATTCCAGGATATCCAACTGTTGAGGACAAAGCAACAGAGGGTAAGGTTAACAGATGAATAATTTAACCTATTCACAATGACCCTCCATAATGACTGCTGACAGCATGCGACTCGTGTTGGTATACTCTAGGGCTGTTCAGTAAAATCATCATTAAAATTGTTACAGTGACAATGTTAATAGTATCCAGTTCAAATTGCCTGAACATAACCATAATAACGTACATTGACCGGGTCTAGGTGCCAAGATCATGTTGCTGTGATGCATATCTTGCTAGTGCTGTTGTAGTTTGTAGAAAGAACTGAGGAATTTTACCCATCCTGAACAATGTGGCGATACAACAAACACAGCATATTCAATCTAAGAGACTTCTTTGGGCAGGCTGATGCCACTTTTAATTAGTATTACTAATAATAAAGAATCTCAGCAAACCGTACTAGCCAAGTACACCAAACTTTTTCCATTTTCTTGCACCTAGACACCGTGAATCCACATACTGATGATCACTTACCATGAGGCAACCCAACTGCAACACTGCTGGCTTCTTCAGCTGTTCAGCATTTTCCACAAACACCTTCTGCAGGTCAGTACCCAGCCGGTCCATCACCATGAACCTGTACCTGCCCAGAAAAACAAAAACATACATAACTAGAGTAAAGGACATCATTACTATTTTCATTTTACTCATCATAATGAGTAGCACAGACCAAATCATACCTTGTTCCATTATGTTCGGAGAGTCCAGAGCCCCAGTAGGTTGGGATGCCCAAAAAATCAAGCTTTTTGACTCTCATCCACTTGCTGACTAAAACATTCAAATAAATAACCATGAAATATTAATAGACTGAATATCAAGTGTGCTGATTATGTTTCCTAGACAAACACACATTTCTGTGTAGTTGCTAAGGAGATTTTGACTGGTGATGCACCAGACTGACAGGTGGCCATAAACTCTTTTGGAGAAATCATCTTCATCTGCAATTGGGTCACTCCACAACAAGGGAGGGCTTACGCTAACAACCGCAGAGATGCATGTTTGCTTTGGCTTATTAATTTGTCCAGTGAGGCTAATTTACATCCACAGTCTCTTCATCAGTGACATGTACTCCAAGTGTGAGAACTCTCAGGTGAAGTGGTCTGCCGCACTTTCATTTCACAACACTCTCAAGAGTGCATCTCTTCATTCTTTTATTTCACCATCAGTAAACCCAAGCCTTTGAATGGATTCTGCATTGTAGTACAAGTGACTTGATTTAAAAGATTCAAAATGTGGAACTCAAATGTGTATGCCAGTACTCTATGTATACAATCCCATATGCTTTAGACCTTGGCAGTGCACATAAAAATAAGTACTTACTGCATTCAGGTTTTGCTGCTCTTTGATAAAACTTCAGCTCTGAGAACAGAGGTCCATTTTCATGATATTCCTAACCAAAAAAAAAGGCCACTTATTATAAGCCAAACGGTTATGTTTAATATGCTGAATATTTGCAGCAAAAGGCAGTGATATATAATGAAAATTAAGACACTGTAGAATTTTACTAGTGGTGAACAAAACCTTTAGGCTATATTTTAGAAAAGCATACCAAAAACCAAGAAGAATCAGAAATGCCACAGTCAGGGATGTATGATTTACCATATTCTCCCACCAGGTGAGATAACTCTGAGTCCAGCACAGTTTTATTTCATCATTTTTAGATATGATTCTGATATCAGGCCTCGGATACTAATCCGAGACGAACTCTCTCATTGTAGCTCAATAATCCAGTTTTTACATTATGAGGAACATCACAGACACGATGGAGACAAGCTTTAAGATAATGCGTGTCCTGTGTTCACATGCCAGGTCTGTTATGTCTGTAATATTTCAGATCTGAAAATACTGTGGTTGGAACATCAAAACTGTACTTACTACTTTAATTACATAATTAGTGTCCTCGGTCACAGGTGATTCCACACGGTCTGAAGCTGTAACACGGGAGAAAGACCACCATAAGTAATCCAACGTATGGTGACTGGTTTATTACATTTACATTTATTCACTTAGCAGACGCTTTTATCCAAAGCGACTTACAAATGAGAAAAGATACAAGCAAACTTATTAGTAAGTTATGAAGATTATTCAAGATCCAGGACCTGCATTATTTCTGATTTCCAATTCAACTATCCAAGTTAACTGGATGGCACCCAGGATTGTGATATCAAATCATTCAATCAATAAAAAATATTTACTGTCCTCATCCTAATAATTGATGCTAGCTAAACACATTCTGTGGATTTGTAAAAAAATAAATAAATAAATAAATAAATAAATAAATAATAATAATAATAAATAATAATAAGTAAACATTTAAACGTCCTTTTTTATTTTTACGTTTAATGACTTGGTTAAGCTAAATGGCACCCCAATTATGGAACCACCCAACTGTTACATTTAGGAAATAAACGAGACACACTGACTAGATGTCTGTCTGTCTGTCGTAACCACTACACAAAATAAATACATAAGACTATGTCTTTTACTTAAGATGTTTAGGGTAACCAAAACCATACATCTCGGAAGCTTGTCATTTAAAGGTATTACAGGCATTAAGTTACCCAGATAAATGAGTCCGAAGCCTCCTTTTCCAATGATTTTGCCGAGACGCCACTTTCTCTTTTCTGTGTCTGTCAGTATCCATCCTTCAGGCAAGGGACAAGGCAGTGCTTTTTTCTTAGGAGACATTGAAGTCAGCAAGCTGTGTTTACACGTAGTATTAACTAATACAGCGAAGCTAGAACATGGGTGTTTTCTATTCGATAGTTTCCACCAACTCTACATACAAATCAAAACTGATCAGACCAAGAGGGAAACCGAAACTGTTACTGTTGGCAGTTTGGGAATCTACCCAGGCTAGTCAGACTTGTTAGCTAAGCTAACAATTATATAGTTAGATGATTTTGTCACAGAGCTCAATTCCGAACAAACCATTTATGTTAGAAAAACTTAACTTTCGAATATAAGCGAATGGCAAAAATTTGAAGGGTTTTTTTTTTTTCTGTCATATTTATTTCTGTCTGACACTTAACTAAGCAGATGCTTTAACTTCCTGAAAGTTAGGGTTAGACACTCCGGCAAGCGATTTGTAAAATTTCAACCAATTGGAATTGAGGAAAGGCCCTCATTCATGTCACACCTACCAATCCTGTGCGTTTGAAGGCGGGCGTTGGTTGTGACGCGCAAAACATCATAGGCTGGAATCGACGTCAATCGAGCATACATTTTTATTCGCACTGCTGTTTAACTCGCAGTCTTACTTCTGTTAAGAACAGTTCCTTGTGTACCTTTTTTGCTCTCTTTGGAAGATGGTCTACCTAGCTTTTTTTGTTGTTGTTGTTTTTGCGCACCCACAATATATAATCTACCATAACGTAACTCTTAAAGTTTATTAAAGGTACTTTTGAGGAACAATTGGAGAAGTTCTAAAGGAAAGTGTTTCTCTTATACAATAAAATTACATGAATTCTATAAAGCCTCTCAGTATATATTTAATCCAACTCAATTCAATCCAGTGTAATTGAAATTTTACCTGTACAGTGCTTTTAACAATAGACATCAAAAAGCAGTTTTACAGAAATCTGGATGTAAATTTAAATTAAATTATATTACCCTAATGAGCAAGCCAGAGGGAACAGAGGCAAGTAAAACCTCCCTGAGCTGATATGTGGAAGAAACCTTGAGAGGAACCAGACTCAAAAGGGAACTCATCCTCTTCTGTGCAACACCAGGTAGTGGGATTATAAATCATTACAATTCTTCCACAACTGTATACAATAAAGTAGCAGTCACCAGCCCTGTTCCTGGAGATCTATCTTCCTGAAGACGTTAACTATAACCATAATTGTGCCCACCTGACCATCTAATCATTGCTTTAAGAAGTTCTTGTTCAGCTTGATCAAACAGGGGTGTTAGATTTTGGTTGGAGAACCTGCAGGAAGGTAGAGCTCAAGGAAGAGGTTTCGTGACCACTGCTGAAAGGATTTTTAGGATGAGCATCACAGTCTTTATGGTTACAGTAGTAGTTCTTGGGTACAAGTCTACAGCATCCAGATGTGATTATTCACTAAAGAAAGGGTGTGTATGGATCCTAGTGTTTCTGGGATAGGCTCAGAATCCACTGCAGTACTAACCCAGATACAGAGGTTATAAAATTTACTTAATGAATTAAAGCACTTTTAAAAAACAAACACTCAACCAATAAAATATAATTTCTGGATCTACAGCTATCCTCCCTTTTTTATTTGGGAAGGATTCTGAAAAAAAAAAATCTTGGAGTATTAGCCTACTTACATTGTTGTCTTCTTCTTCTTCCTATTCCTTATTCCTATTGATACTCCTAATGAGTTATTTATCTACTATGCCTCCAAAAAAAAAATCTGCTATGGCTCTAGCACCATCATTACCAGTCATATACACATGGAATAACTAGAAAAATGAACAGATTTGGGTTTTGTACAGGTCATAGTGCTGATAACTCCTTGCTAGTCCAGAGATCAGTGACACCAATCTTGATGGGCCATGCCACCATTTTCCATAAATGTCCCTTATGATGGAGATGCTGTAATTGTTGTAATTAGGGTGAGCAGCTCAGGATGGCATTGCAGTGACCCACCCCAGCCCAGGTCCATATGGTCTGAAATAGATAATGAGTCTGTTAATGTGCTATGTCCATCAGTAATATAAGCCCAATATGGATTACGAGCTGTTATTTTCACCATAGCCATCTAGTGCTGACAGATTAGCTCTGGTACGACCGTCTTGACAGCCCAGTATGCTCTCTCTCTCTGTCTGTCTCACACACTATCTATGTGCATCTTATTCCGTCTCTGTAACATATTACATGCAAACATATTTGACTACATATGTAAAATATGTTTAGTACGCTATTTAGATGTTTAGCACATGCAAGATAATATACTTTTTTTTTTCTCTTCCCATAGATATGAGAGGGTTTTTCCTACACCCAGTATCTTTAGCTGATAAGCAATAATGCTGAGGTGTTCATGGGTTTTTCACTCCCTATTCTGAAGAGCCGGAGTCCAGCACAGTTGAAACAGGTGGAATCACCACACTGCGTTACACAAGAATTTGATTTGGGGAAGTCTGCACTACATTATTTCCCTTTTCATAAAAGACAACCCTAACCCTTATTTTCCACAGAATCAGGTGCTTTCTGGAGGTCTTTACCTTTTGTTGCCTATGTTGAACGCAGAATTACCACTCATTATGTTATTGCCAGTAAAATAGGTCATTCCCCTGTCTCTAAATACTCTTTAGATTGCAGCATTATTTTGGTCTGCACATATCTTTACTGATTATATAAGTCATTTTCCAAAAGTAGGACATTAATACTCCATTGTGCAGCCTCTACACTACACTCCAATTACAAATCATTTTGCTCAGAGTATGTTCTGTCTTCACTACATTATTGTGCTTTCAGACCAGTTACTGTTATATAGTAGATGCATTGTTGTTCCAAATATGCTTAATGTGAATCTAATGACTTGTAATAAGTGACTTTTTTGCCTTTATATTGAGACCAGAGAGATGCTAATAAAGCTTGGATCTGCTCTAGGGAGCATGCACTGACCAGGGTTTGCATTAAGGCTTTAAGATATGAAATGAAATTTTAGACCCCGATCTAAACATTATTTGGTGTCCCACTGTATCTACTAAAAAAAACAACCCTGTTCAGTTTGGTACCAAGTTTTGTTGACTGATGCACTCCGGCCTTGAAGCACACAATATGCTAGGTTTGCTTAGAAGTATATCTGCTTTTGTGTATATCAATATTATTATGCTATAGTTGTAAATGAAATCCAATCCCATAATAAAATGCTGTAAGAAGTTTATTTTGCACATAATACTAATGTAAACAGCAATCAATTAACAGCTACAAAGCCGCTAACTACTGGATTTTATATCCATGCTGTGGTGTTTTTTTTGTTTTGTTTTGTTTTGTTTTTGTTTGTTTTTTCCATTTTATAGCACACAGAGTTGTATATCATGTTTATTATACTATCTAACTATTTTACTAGTTATTTTAAGTTTGTCATGTTGTTTTTGATCCTTATCCTTACCATATTTGTGAAAGAAAGCTGGCAACACTTATTGTACTTATAGTCAAAAAGTCTGTGCATTTCACCAAATACAATGTTTGATATTTAATGAAAATAAATGCCTTTTCACGTTCATTCGGCTTAAGCTGCTCCGCAAAAACACTTAGGTGCGGTGTCTAAGCCTTTCTATGATAAGGAAAACCCTGCTGTTCTTTCTGTACCTCTCAGTTTTTCGTCTGAGTTCTCTAGTTTCCTCCCTCCTTAATTCCCTCCTGTGAATGTGTGTGTATAGTGCCCTGTGATGGACTGCCATGCTATCCAGGGTGTTTTCCAGCCTCACAACCAGTTTTCCCAGGATAGGCTTTGGAGCCACTGTGACCCTGACCAGAACTGAAGTTAGTAAAGATGAATCATTGAGTGAAAAATATATATATATATATATATATATATATATATATATATATATATATATATATATATATATATATAGCATTATATAAATATAGTTCTTTCTTAAAGTTATAGTGAATTAACTATATAATTGTATAACTGAAGTGAGACTATATAATTGTTAATAGATGAATAATCTACCCTAAATGTCTGTGGCTATACATAATAATTAAAAAATATATATATAAGTACTACAATGGAAATGAAATCTGCTACATGTATAAAATGTGTGCTAATTATATCTTATCTATAATTAGGTCTAATATAAAATAAAAAGAAGCATTTCAAGCTAAACTGAGCTTAGTTCATGTTAAATAAATTTAGTTATGAAACAAAATGAAAATGACAATGTTTTGAGATGACAAGCTACACATACTACAGTATACTGATTACAGGATTCACAGGAGAACCTGTACTGTCTAGGGATTTGAGTTAAATACAGTCAAGCATTATTATTTAGTAGCTGATCCAGAAGCATAAGACATTAGACAGCTACTGACTGCTGTCTGTGAATTTATAAGCCCTGAAAAACAGTAATAATTATAGTTGAATTTCCTGGATCCTTTCTAAATGGCACCACAGCTGCTGAGGTAAAAAGAGATAGCATGTTACGCGACCTATTTTTGCGCTGTGGTGGCTGTATAGGGAACATGTATTTCTGAAATACTGAAACTCGAACACAGCTGTCATTCAGCTACAACATTAATCTACTGTATATTTGAAATATCTGATTTAACAACATTACATGTGGAATTCCCCAAACCTCACAGTACAGGTAGAACATGTATTACTGATAAAGTAGTTTATCATCAGTGAAAAACATATGTTTGAAGGATCTCCTCACTGGGGGGTACAGTGGCACCTCTGGGGTTGTGGGTACGATTCCTGGCTCCGCCCAGAGTTTGCATGTTCTCCCTCGTGCTTCTAGGGTTTCCTCTGGGAACTCCGGTTTCCTCCACCCGTCAAAAGACATGCATTGTATGCTGATTGGCATTTCCAAATTGTCCATAGTGTGTAAGAGTGTTTGCGATTGTGCCACGCGATGGGTTGGCACCCTGTCCAGGGTGTCCCCTGCTTCATACCCTGAGTTCCCTGCCTCGTGCCCTGAAATCGAATCAAAGGATCTTAATTGAATCAAAGGATTATTTTCATAGTTTTTCAAAACTGTGTTTCATTATTAAAACCTAAAGGAAGCAGAGGACTAGTGAGGACTATACTTAAAAAAAAAAAAAGTCCACTATTTCAATGATTAAATCTGCATGTCTCTAGAGTGTGCTTTTTTAATCTTCAGCTTTTTCTTATACATATTAATAATCTAGAACATCAACTTATTGTTCATTGCCTTCTATCCATATGTGCCATTTCACAAGAGGCTCATTGAGCAGTGAGAGTTGGGAAGGAGGGAGCATAAAAGAGGAAAAGAAATGTGAATTAACACTTGGCAGCCACTTCTATGCCAGCTTCCTCTTCCAGCACACACTGTGAGGTCTTACGCTGACCTGGAGTCAGTGCAATGGGCAGATGTAGCACTGAGTTAATAAAGCTGTCTGATACTGAGAGGCTTAACGCGTATGGGGTATGAAAGAGGGCGCGTTCAGCACTTTCAGCCCAGTAATAACCAAACTGTCCACATGGCCAGCCTCTTGGCCTGTTAGTCCTCTATCACAGGGTCAGAACAACTGTTATTTATAACCATTATTTTAACAATTATTCAGAACACGTGTTGTTTATAAATCATTTCCTATAAAGTCCTATAAGGCATGAATTTTTATGAGAATGTGTGAGGGAAACACCTCATTTTTCATGCAGTTCTGTACTGATGATACCCTCACGTCATGTTTTTTGTTATCTGTTATTGTTCATGTCAAGTTCATATTCGGTCTGTATGAAGGTCTCGTATGATTTGTGAAGGCTTGTCACTGTTCAGTGAGATGCAAACAATCACAGAGTCTGGAGCTGGTGACTCATTTAGCTGATCAGATCCTTTGTGTGACGTGAAGGTTTCACGTCTCTCTCCCTCTCTTCACATCAGTCCCTGCCTTTTCAGACTTTTGTCTGGGATCACCTTGATGTCAATATTTTTATTCTAGCCTTTTTTGAGAAAAAAATCGTACAATTAATCCACAACGTTTTCCATTTAAAAATGTTATCTGTGAAACAGCAAAGACGTATGATTTACTCTGGATTAGAACATTTCATGCTTCATCACTTCTTCCTGGTCAGGGTTGCAGTGGATCCTGGGGTGCAAAGTGGGAAAATTCACCCCAGATAGGACTCCAGTCCATCACAGAGCACAATGCACACATATTTACACACTCATTCATAAATTTAGTGTAGCAAAGGCACACACATTCACACACTCATTCAAAGGGCAATTCAGTATAGCCAATACGCATACCTGCATGTTTTTGAACAGTGGGATGGAAACTGGAGAATCCATAGGGAACCCACATGAAACCATGGGGAGAACATCTGAAACCACTCAGATATAACCTAAGCTCAGATTACACTTGTTTATGTCCAAGATGACATAACTGGCCCTGGAGTGCCATTAATCTCTTCATTGTCATTTAGAGTGACACTAGCCAATCACAAGTATCAAAAAGCTCATGTATACTGAAGAGGGTGATTAGTGCTCTCCTCTAAGTGTGTTCAGCGGCCCCATTATATTGTATGAGCAGCAGTCTCTAAAGCTGTGTCAACAGGCCATACATGTGTGTTAGCCTTCATTTGGAAATTGGTTACAAATTGGGTAAACTGGTAGAAATTGGGTTAAAATCAAAGGGAAATAACAAGAAGTTTAGGAAGCAGAACTTAAAAAGTATGAACTTGTTTCAAAGCTTCACGAAGATTCCCTAAATTGTTGTTTCCCTAAAGCCTTCATACAAACCTGAACTTGGATCTAAGAAATGAACAGTATTCCCCCTTTGCTTTCATCAGGAAACTTAACAAGCTTTGAGAATTGCACCAAAATACACATATGTCAATTCCAGTAATATTATTTGTTCAAAATTACCTTTCTCTTTCATGTTCTGCCTTAATAACAATGAGTGCTTCGTCCCTGAGGCGTTATCTCATCTTCTGTTAATTATATGAGCTATTATCATTTGCATATGCTCATCCATGTCCGCTGCATTTTTACACACACACACACACACACACACAGCTGTTCAAATATATTGGTTATCAGTTAACTTGTCCTTCAGTTTACCATTAAGAACATTCCTGGTTACAGCCCCCCAATCTATCATATATCTATCATATAGAAAATATTTTCTTCAAAGAAATGTGAAGTATGTGCAGTTGAATGAAATTTGTTGTTAGACAGTTGTTAGAGGTAAAGCTGGATGAGTGTGAGGCTCCTTTACTCTGCATTAATGCCCTCATAAATGCCTCTCAGTACTTAGTCTATTTTAGCTTCATCAGTTTATAACAAGCCATTAGATGCCATTATACATCAAGTGTGGTGTAGTTTTGAACCTCATAAGTTAACAGTACCTTTTAATTCACTCTCCAGTGGCTTATTAAGAGAAGGAATTGACTAAGAGTAAGAGAAGCCTCTGGGTTATGGCATTTTCTCCTCCCTCTCTCTCTCTCTCTCTCTCTCTCTCTCTCTATACATCTCTTGCTCTCGCTCATTTTCGAACTCGTCCTGTCCACGTCTTACATTTTTCATCACAGAGTGGTGAATTCAAAGAAGATGAAAAACAGAATTTTCTTTAAGCGATATTCAGATTCAACACACTACATTATTCAGGTGTATTTCTGCTTTTTATTTATTTCTTTCTCTTTTCAATCTCCTCTTTTCCGAGTGTCTACCTGAATGCTAAAATCAGTTTTGTATTCATGACAGTTCCTCAGTTTAAAAAAAAATAAAAAAATCAATCTCAATCAGAGCAGCTAAGTTTATCATAAATTATCATGAAAAGGGTTTCCACTGAGTAGATGCTTAATTACAATCTCATTTGAATAATTTTGCATATTAATGAGCGTGGGATGAAAATCATTTTTGGAGTTCTAACTTAAGCTCGGAAACCCACAGAGATAATGGCAGCCCTTTCAAACACGTGATCTTATTACCAGGAGGAAGTGCTGCCGTCTCTCCCTGTACACAGTTGTGTTATAACTTCATTAATGGACTTGTACCTCTGACATTAATAAACTATAACCAAATTAAAGCCTCGGGTAGGCTCAACTTTGACCACATGTATAGCTGCATCCTGAATAAAGCTCAGTGTGATATCCAAACCTCATAGCTCAAGAGAATTAGATGAAAAGTCAGAAGGTAGCCAATTTGAGTTATTTGTTTCCATAGCAATTAAGTGTGTTTACATAATTACTTTTAACTTCTCTCATATAGTGCAGTGTGCAGACATTTATATTGCATTTTATGTATCATGATTACTGCACCTTGCCCTTAGTCCCAATAGCAGTTTATACATCTCTATGTATTGTATATGTATATGTGAAGTATGATTGCAGAAATGGGAAAAGTGAAGCAACAGCAGAGACTAGTGGTGAGATCAGAGCTGGGTGCTAGAGTTCATTCGTCCTTTCCAGCAGCACATCTCTGTTCTCGTTGTTATGAGCCTTGACCTTTCTCACTGTTTGCTCAATTATTAAAGATACAATAATGCCAGATTAAGCATTCAGGGGAATTGTTTAGGGAGTTATAGAGGAAGTTTCTATATTAATGAAAGACTGTTGGATCTAAATCCCCATATTAAAGTTCTTTAATGGACTGTATTTACTTGTCATCGTGTGACGAACTATAATTAGCATAATACTAAGGTAAATCCTTATATATTTATTATCTCTGCACTAATGAAGGTCTATAACCATAATGCAAAGTTAGAATATTATTAAAGTTCACATTGACTGATAGTTTTCAGCCATGAATTTTAATAAGAGACCACATTTGATAGTTGTTTAGTACATCATATAATGGCCAGTCAGTTTATTAATAAATGCACTTTTCATGTTCCAGCAGCATGGATGTAATAATCAACATTAAGGTCAGTCAATCCAGTTTAAGTCTGGTTAAAACAATTAGAGTGCTTTTACAAGGTTCTTGTGGATCTCTCGTGGCTGGTTGAATTTATTTGCTTATAATTTGTTCACAGGAGACAGAGAGCACTCAGCGGTCTTGTCAGTCACACCCTCGTTGTATACATTCAAACAGACAGTGTTAACTTGGTGTCAAAGGCAATAACTCACTCACAAGTAGCCCAAATTACCACTTTCCTAAAAACTTTCATTCTATAGTCATAAACTTGACATAATAGAATCTTTCCTTGCTCTCTTTCTCATTCTTTCTGTCCTTTTAAGCAAACACGTGAGATAAAGTAAGGCTTTAATTAGAGTTGTGTCATTAAAATATCCTCTTTTTTCAGAGGGAAGTAGGGGGAATCTTGTGGATGGTTGGCTGGATATTAACAAGTTCATAGATCTTATTACTTCCCCCCTCCATCGCATGCTGTCAGCTCCTAGGGATATGATATCCGATGGCTGGGCTCACATTTACAACAAGTTCATTACAGTGCGGCGGCGGCTCTGGCTGCTTGGACCCAGCTGGTTGGAGGGGTCTATGTTTTAATTAGTGCTGAGGGTGTGCATATTAATTACAACATGAATGATATTTACTGTACCTAAGGAACACAGGACGGGCTAAAGACACTGGCAAGCCTCAGCTAATAAAGCAAGCCATGCTAATGAGCAAAGAGAAGCCATAAAAATAGACGCCGGTGATATAATTCATAAAGTTTATTGATCTCTGAGTAAAGACGTTAAGCTCCGATTAAGGCCACAAAAGTAGAGGCATCACACTTTATCAAATAAATAAGCCGTGTGGAGAAATGTGAGCTCAGAGACAGATTGTCATTAAGTAGGTCACGTGACTGCTCGCCTCCAGAGAATGGGCACATACGTTCACGCAATAAAATAATAAAGAGAGGGTGAGCCAGAGGAAATGACAGAGAGAACGTGTTGAATAAATTCATTGAAAGCAAAACTCTTGGTGTTTTGACTGAGGGAAGACATAATGATTTATCTTTGTGGATTATGCATAGCAATAAGTCTACACTCTCCATAATAGTGCTGGGTCATATGTTCTACATTCACAGCTAAGCACTTGATGCTATTTTTCACCCTGAGGTTATTAATTTTCTATTCATCATGCTTGAATCATATCCACACTGTGTCACGTTTGTGGCGTCCTGACATTGTTCTGATGTGATCAATCAGCACATGGGGTACACATGAACTAAGAGAAAAAAATTATAAGATGCTGTTTTCTGGTGTGAAATTTAACACTTTGCCCATGTCAGACTTTAGAGCTTGGTTTACTCGTAAGGAAAACCTTTGGGCTGATTTTACGGATTGACAAAAAAGCAGCTGAAACAGATGCCATGTTAAATGGGGAGTGTGTGTGTAGGGCACACTTAAGCAGTTTGTGTGAGTGGGATTGCACTGGCAGCTCTCCAAATGAAGACTGTATTGCGCACACCAGGGAGAAAGGAGGGAGCGAGAGGGTGCTAGATGCTTCATCTTGAGTCATGTCTGGTATTAAGGCAACACACTTAAAACAGCAATTTGTTTCCCTTGCATCCAATAAACAGCTCATTCCTTTTTCAATCAATCACCTCAAGCAGAAAGATTAAAAGTAGGGGGGAAAAGACTTCAGGCTGCAGGTTGGTGTATAAAATCAGCGGTGGATCCTGAAGGCAGTCTGCATCGCCCTCTCATAAAACAATAACAACAGAGCAGGAATTTACTCATTTTCACAGAGCCTGCTTTATTACTGCAGCAGTTATGAAGGGTTCCACAAAAGATATAAAAAATAGCA
Organism: Ictalurus furcatus; assembly: GCF_023375685.1. NCBI lineage: Eukaryota > Metazoa > Chordata > Actinopteri > Siluriformes > Ictaluridae > Ictalurus > Ictalurus furcatus. Next base: position 21,878,416 of record NC_071257.1, on the reverse strand, counting down.
TCATTTGAAAAATCCCTTAAATAAAGTAGTCCACTGAACTACATGAGTAAATATTTGTGGCGTTATGAAGTCCAATCTTTTGTACATTGTGTGAAATTAGTACTGATGTGAGCAGTGCCTCAGTATTGATCATTTAGGAAGGAATATTTAAAGCATTAACAAATATGGATCTGTGCTAAGTAGTCATTTTTAGCATACACAAAACAGTTATTTAAAACCTGAAAACATTTGAGGAAAGCTTTTGGCTTTGATCACAGCCCAAGTTACTGGTTATAGTTAGCAAGAGGTTTGATTTTAATGGCCAACAGTTGCATGCACTTACATCTATTATACCAGAGCTTATATTCAGCAGGTAGAATTAACATAGGCTACTAATCACCACCTCTTACATTTGACAAAATTCCACAGCAACGCTCTTCTATATGTTACGATTTTTCTTCTTCTTTGGACTGGTTTGTTGCTATACCACCTCCAATTATTAATAAAGGCATCCCAAACAATCTGAAGTGAGGTCTTGATATTGTGTGATGATCTTGTGGCATTTACAGTTAGTATTTTCTAAAAAAAATCAAGTTCTGTAGTTCTTTTATTAAAAAAAAAAAACAAGTAAATTTACATGAGACGTTTTACACTAAAATATTGCTTGCAAGTATAAAACCATATGAAGTTTAAAAGTGACGTCGGTAACAGTCTATTTCGATAGTTTGCTTTAAACAATCTACAGTACAAAAAATCTATAGACTGTCATAAAATGTATCAATTAACTCTAAAATAAGTGAATTTGAAATTGTGATAGGACTAATGAACAGTTGGCATGCTGGTTTATATAGGTTCTATAGATTATCAAGAGCTATAAACTGGACTGTGTATAGATTATCTGTTAAACTTTTAAAGCGCACCTCTTATGGTTTTGAAATGTGCCTAATTTTGTTTTAAAGGTCTCATACAATAGATTTACTTGCATGCAAGGACAAAAAACACTTTAATGTGCTCATAATTTAAATTACTGCATTACCTTTTTCCCCCAGTGTCACAAACGATTCGTTCAATGATCCGTTCTAAAGGATTCAATCTAAACTCCTCCTTTCAGAGGGCATACTCTGCTCTGATTGGTCAGATGTCCCAGTCTGTTGTGATTGGTCTACCGCTGTCAGCGTGTGTCAAAAAGGACATGGCCACTACCATAATGAGTTTCAGCTCCATCTGTTCGCGAGCAGCCAATGAAGATCAGAGGTGGGGTTTTTGTTACAAACCTACGTAGGTTAGTACAGGAAGTAAGTCTGGAAAACGAGTAACGGCTCGTTTCAGCTGTTCAGAATCAGTTCCTTCTTTTGGGAGTCAATAACGGCGTTTGTTGTGCGCTTTGATTTTTGAAACTTTGTAGACTTTTTTACATTCACAAACAGCTCTATAACACGCTACATGAAAGGTAATATTTGAAAAACCATAATAGGTACACTTTAAACATAAGTCAGCATTAGTCAGTAGGCTGGTTGATGACAGGCCCCTGACAGGATGTTGAAAGGCTATAGATGGTTGTTAACTGTTACAGTGGACTATGCAAATAAAGAGTTGGTGTAGTATGTATAATTCAGAATAGGAATGCATGGATAACTTTTTTTCCCCCCAGACCGAGTATGAGTATGGGGGACATGTTTTTTTTTTTTTTTTTGGTACTTGGTCAGTACCGATACTGATAATGAAAAGAGTAACTTACTTAGTATAAACGAATCAGGGGTGTTATGGGGTGTTTTTGTTTATGAAAAGCTCAAAATAGGAAGCTGCTACAGCTGCTGACTACAAACTAATGTTAGGATTCAGGCCTGGGAGGAAAAAAACCACATAAAGGCTATGAAGCAACCACAAAATATTTGAACTTCTGTGTAAGTTCCTAAGCGTTCAGTCATAGCAATCATGAGGGGAAAAATACTAATTTCCATGGTGAGTCACATGAAAACCTTAAAAAGGTGACATAAATTAGAGAAACAGTACAGTAAAATGCATAGTTGCAAAAAATCACAATCAGGGGTGTTATGATACATGTAATATTGCTCAGTTTATGTTTATGTTAAAAAAATGAGCACAAGGTGCCATGAATTGCACCTTGTTTCCCAAGAAAAGGTGTAAACCCTGGTGAGCAAAAGGAAAGGAAGCATGTGTGTCTCCGTTCTCAGTGCTCGCAGAACTGAAGTGCTCTCATGCATGATAGTTTTTCAGCATTCCTCACTCACAAATATCTCTGTGTGCTCACCATGACTACTGATACTGCACGCTCAGATCGGCCACCCTCGCGCTCTCTATTAAAGGTATCGTCTTTCAACATAAAGGTAATTTGTATTGTAGGAAGATTCTGTAGTACCTTTTCTTGATATTTTTGCAGAACACAGTTTGACCTCTTGCTTGCTTTAACTGTAAAATATATCAACATACACTAGGGTTATATGGCATAGTATATAACACTGTAGGATTGAACCCCCAACCTTCAAATCAGTAACCCAGAGCCTTAACCATTGAGCCATCCCTGCCCACGTCAGATGTTGGTATCGGAACAGCTTTACCAGTAAGAGTAAATAAGCACAGTATCGGTTGTTGTTAAGTGCCGTTGAGTCAATGTCGACTCAAGGCGACTCTATGCCAACTGGCTAAGCCTTGAAAATGGGGCATCCATGGCTGTGGTGATTGTGTCGATCCACTGTGTAGCAGGCCTTCCTCTTCTACAGTGATGTTCCACTTTGCCCAGCATGATGTCCTTTTTCCTTTTCCTGTCCTTTCTGCATGATGTGTCCACAGTAAGAGATCTGCTGCAATACCCACGCATTTGTTTTCGTGGCCATCCAGGGTAAATGCAGGATTTTTTGCCAGCACCGACGTTCTTCTACACTGTCCAACACTCGTGTCCGCATGACATGGCTGAGAAGACCATGGCTTGAACTAGTCGGACTTTTGTGTCACATCCCTGCACTTGAGAATTTTGTCCAAGCTCTTCATGGCAGTTTTGCCCAGAGCAATTAGTTGTCGGATTCTTGGCTGGATTATTGATTGAAGTAGACTGAAGTTATCTACTATCTCCATTTCTTCTCAATCAAGTGACAGTATCGAAATGCATCCTTAATTCATAATATACAAATATTTTCTTGCAGGCTTTAAAGACTTCAGTGCAGCCAAGACTGGTGTTCATGCCACTACAGCAGGAAAAAGTAGTGGTGATGCAAGTCTGAAAGTTTATTTGCATTGCCCTCCCAACTGAGGAAAAGAATTGTTTTCTCAAGTCCAACTCAGCCACTTTGTTTTTACTCTCTGCATGATGTACATAATAAATCAGATTCACTCCACTGAATTCCATATGGTGGCTGAAATTATGGAGAACAGCATTTCACTCATTTTCCTTGCTCATTTGTTAAGTGGTTCTCAATTCCCATTTAAGGGCTTGTCTTGCTCTAACACGTGATCCTAACACATGGATAATTATCAAGCCCTATTGAGTTGGGGGGGGGGGGGGGGGTTAGAGCGAAGAAATCACCACACACATATACATACACATACATACGTGCTCTGCATGGTGGGCAAGTATCCAAACCCAGCTACAGTTGCAATATGTAGAAGAAACTGTATAGTTGTATATACAGTACAAATGAAGTATGTTCTCAATGTAGTATACTATAGATTGTCAGTGTTGTCTGTAGAGGAAAACGATGGTACTGCTTTGTTTTTGAACTTGCACTTTTAACATGCATGAGATAGCCCGGTTTAAGATGAAAATCAACTCATGATTAATTAGACGGTCTAAAGAGAAATGACTCCCCTGCTTTTTTTCCCTCACTCACCTTCACTTGTCTGATCACATCTCTCTCACTTTCCCACTGCCTTCTTAAAAAGATGGGAATGATGCTATGCATGCTGTTGACAGGGCAATTAGTCTAAGCATCAGGTTTCTTACCGCAAACCACTCTAGCTTTCAGCATGCCCAAATATTCTTCAACATCAGCTTATCAGCATAAAGCACAGTAATGATGACGCAATGTTTATGATCCCTTATATATTAAACCCTAAGGCTTATTATCCAGTAGCTACACCGCAAACAATACAAAATGATCAGATCAAGCTGTGGAAGGGCGAAAGTCTGGAATGTGTCCTTGTAGTTAATAGGAGGTTAATAGTGATCAGGCATGTCTGGAATTGTGTTGGTCAGGAGTTCAGATTCATCTTGGCTATGTGCCAAATGGAAAGGTGTGATGTTATCCTTCTTTCCAGAAGCCTCCATAGACAAGGGCTGTGGAGTTGAGAGCAGGCCACTCTTTGCTGAAGGGCACAAAGGCTTTCGCATGGAGGCGTGAGGGCTGTTGCCCTTGTCACACCTGCTGTCTTCTCTATAGGCCTTCATCCTGCATCCAGCCCCTCCTCTCACTGACAACTCATCAGTCCAGGTTCATCACGACTCTGCCAGCTTGAGACGCAGAGAGTCATGACAACAACAGTGATTATGGAGATCATCATACACCCTGATTTATATGTAATGGCTGCACGTTGGCATGAGTGGTGTAGACAGATCTGTGATGGTTATTAATGAGTGAACGGGTTTTTGCCACAGCGTTGGCCTAATTATTTTTATTTGTTGACTTTACTCTGGAAGAAATAGCTCTTTCATTCTCTCTGCTTCCTTCACACTCACTTAGTAACCCACCTGCTTGTTTTCTTGGCTTTGTCTAATATTGTTTCTCCCTTGACATATTTCGATTTTTCCTGTCTTTAAATCCCTCCATACCTCTCCCTAACATCCGCATTCATTCATCTACCTCCCTCCCATTTTCTCTTCCTCTCTCTATCCCTTTTCCCCTCTCCTCCTCCTCCTCCTCCTCCTCTCTCTCTCAGTGGTCCGACCGTTCATTATCCTAATTAAATCCAGCAGCTGAACATCCTCTTATCTGTAGGGGAGGAGAGAGGGGCCATGATGCAATAGGGCTGATTTGCATATCCAAAGTTAATTAGTGTGGAGGAGCAGGTGTACAGTAATAATAATTATCACACATGACAGTCACCTGTGCCCGCACTGCCCTTCCGAGACGTGGCCCCTCCCTGCCATATCCCCTATCCCCCGATTATCGCTCCCTACTGCTGATGGAATTCACATTTTTCCTCTCTTGATCGCTCTCCATCACACTCACCCTTAATGTTTTCGATTTCTGCTCCATCCCTCGTCCTCTTGTGTTCACAAATTTTATTAGTTATTTTTATTCTCATTACCACTGCTCTTTCTAGTGATTTGTTTTGTTGTTGTTGTTGCTGTTGTTGTAGCTTATTTGTGTTACATTTTTGAAAGTTTTTTTTATTTATGTCCTGTCATTCTCATGCATCTGTTTAGTCAATGATGGCTTCCTGACTGAGCTCTCAGACTTCCTTTTAAGAATATCTACCACTTTTAGACTCCATGATGGTCAGAGTAAAAAAAAACTAAAAACTAACTTCTGCCTTTACATTTCTTCAGCACACTGGCATGCCCATGGACACACACTTTTCTACCCACACACACTTTTCTAACGTATGAAGTCTCCTTTTCTGAGATTTGTCTCTTCGAGGTTCAGCTCATCTCCGTTCATTCTTGTGTTGAAATGCCTCTAATTGCTGTTGCTAATTCTGTATGGACATTTCACAGTGTTTCTGCTTTTCAGGCCTGCATGGCAGATCACACCTCCAGGTGTCCAGGACGGTTGTGACGTGCCACAAGGTTGTGTGTGTGTGTGTGTGTGTGTGTGCGCACATGCATGTGTGTTTGAGGTGTGTTTCACTGGGCATATTTAACACTGTCACCATCAGCACTGTCACAAAGCCACATACCGATGTGGTTACCTAGATACCGCTCCCTTAGGATGCAAATGAGATTCTTGGAGGAGTTGTTTTGCTGTGGACATTTTCCTCATAAACAGCAGCCCAAGTTTCTTTTGATTATTTTTTTCTGTGTTGAAGAGATAACAGAGATGCTTGAGGATTCCACTCTAATTACAGTTAGAGAAAAAAAAAATCACAAAATATGTTCATAACTTTGCTATTACTATTACAACTTCAGCCTTTTGAATGTCCAGTCTTTTTCTTATTTATTTGAAGTCAGAATATTCTGGCTGTTTTTTTTTTTGTTTTGTTTTGTTTTTTGACATTTACCTCTCTATATTTACACCTCTATATAGCGCAAGCACCAATAATCCCATCCCACACAGTTCTAAAAACAGAAGATGAATGCACCCTTCTTGCTATTGTCTGTTGTGTTTGCCTATCAGTCACAGAGGTGGAATAATTCGTCTGTGAGGAATCGCACAAGCTACTGAAATAAGCAAGGCCTGTCTCCTGTAATACATTATTTATCATTACAGTGAGTCCTGTAGCCCACATATCCTCTCATGTGCCTTTGTGGATTATTTATGCTGTGTCAGTCACTTCCATCATTTGCATGTTTTATGTATTTAGAGGGCTAGAGCTCCCTTTCATGCTGGCTGAAGGGTGGAGAGGTTTGGCAGGAGGGAGAGGCGGAGTTAGGGGGACAGAGAGCATGGTGGGAGCCGGGGGGCAGGTGACAGGATGGTATGGCCGCATGGTTTGTCTCTCAGGGCACCGTCCTGCCGAGGAAGGGCCGGGACGATGTCCAGATTGGCTCAAGGGTAGCTAGCAATGCGTTTCGTGCCTTTATTTGACTTTGTAGAGTATACAGGTGCACGTATTTGTGTTGAGAAACGAAGAACATACATCGGTGAACATATACATGAAGAACACAGAGAAATCTTGTTGTTGTTGTTGTTGTTTTTTAATGAACTTTACTTCTGTTTTGCTCAAAGGAGCACAAAGCCTTGAGGCCTGTTGTGCAGTTCTTTGTGATTAATTATTGTTATATAATTAGCAAGGCACTTTGCATCATTTTGCATGGCACATTTGTCATCATGCATGTTTCTTGCAGTATACCCTTCTTATATGCAACACAGCTTCCTGGATTAATCAAGTGTCTGTAGCCATCATGTTGTGTGTGCATGTTTGTCCTCCCTTTACGATTGGCTTTTTTCTTTGTTTCCATCCATCAAGCAACATTTGATTGTTCATTCAGTTGGAGCCATTGTCTTTCATGGTGTTTTGTGGCGTCCTGGTCCTGATGGTGATAGATGGAGAGACACTTGTTCTCCCTGTCCTTGGGTTTATTAACACTTCTCCCCTGTGTGCTCTCGGCTTCATCTGCTCCTTCTGTTGGCACAAGGTGGTCTTACGGAGGAGGTGGTGAGGAGCTGGTATTTTTAGGAGCTAAGGATCTCAATTCATCCTGGAGGTTTTAGAGCAAACAGCGAGGGCTTTGGTATCATTAGCTCTGTGTTGACTGTGCGATCTGGTAACTGGCCAGAGTCCCATCCAAAGAAGGAATTAAAGTTATTTACACAGCTGTTAAAGTAATGCTACCCCATACAGAACTTTTCCCAAGGCTTGAGCCTGAATCTGGATGCGTCTAATTCCATCCTTTTTCAGGGAGGATGCCCTCCAGAGAGCGTGCCAATGCCATCCTACACTACAGCATATCTATTTCACTCGACACAATCTTTAACTCTTTAATGGCTCACACTACATAACGCTCTACATTTCCTTACCTGGGGTTTGTGTGTGTGTGTGTGTGTGTGTGTGAGAGAGAGTGAGAGAGAGAGATTTAGCCAAATTTGCATATGTATGGAGGGAGGAATTTGGAAGGAAAACTTTCAATATGTCTTGAGTATCTTATCTGGCATCACTACAGGATGCTGTATTTCTATCCAGCATGCCTAAGAGTCACATCTACTAATACTAGCACCATCTCACAACTCCAATGAGTAACTCTTTCTATTGAACGTGAATCAGGACATAACTGGAAGAATGAATGACACAACCAAACAACAGCCAAAACAAATGACAACAGCAGGCCATGTCTAATTCCTTCTGTTACTTCCTTTTACACTGGAATAAACAGGGCCTGCTTGTAAATTCTTCCTGAAAAGTATTATTGCTGACAGGTCTGACCTCAGCAAGCCTGCAATGTTTACCCATAACTCACAATTAACAGAGACATTAGAGGGTCCTCCTGAGGATTGCCAGCTTTATTTCCCTTTAACTGGGCATCACTAAATCTGGAAAAGATCCCAGTTCTGCCATTTACCATTGGAGAGACGGCTCTGCGCGCCGCAAAGAAGTGGCTCCACAGACTGAACACACTTCAGAGGTTTGGGGCTGTTATGGATATGGCGGCAGTAATTATTCAGGCCTTGTTATTGCCCAGAACACCACACCTGCGTCCAGCTCACCGCCTGTTATTAGAATATCAAAAAGGCCACAGAGAAAAAAAGGTCTTGCATAAACTGTGCAAAATGTGAACTAGGATTGAGCTCTGGTATTGCTCTAATGAAAAATTTACATATTTTCTTTTTTTAGATGACTTATTTCTTGCTGTTTGAAATAGAAATTTAAGACCTATTGAATGCTCGGTTCTTTTTTGTGTGTGTGTGTGTGTGTAAATACTGCCACTGAAATGAGCAATGAGTCACTTTATTTTACTTAGGAGATAAATGTGCACCTGTTCACAGATGTGTCAAATCCAATCATATGGCTGCTAAACAGATACCGAACCCAGTAATAGACTTTTACCACGGCTTTGTGGCTAATTTCCTATTCAATGCTGTCAGCTTATGTCAAACCCAGAGTCATTCACATATTTATTTATTTCATATTGCAGGGTTTTATTAGATCAGTAACTATTCTGCTATTTCAGGGACTAACAGTACTCTGGAATCCCAAGGTCTGAATTAAATTAGTGCAGGTTTTATGGACTAATAATCATTTTTTATCGCTGGCGCAACATTGAATATCAATGCACCAGCGCAGCCTGCTGTTTTTAATGGACTAATATTATCTGCTCTGTTCTATTCTATTAATCCGAAATAATTCCTGAGCAATGTTGTCAGTATGAATACTTACTTGTCAAAACATTTCTGTGCCATGGCCTGGGGAAAGGAAGGTTTCCACGTAATTAAACTTAAGCGTCTGAAGGAGACATGGCATCAGCGCTCATGGCCCTTCTGAAGAAATAAGATTCCTGAACATTTGAATAGAACCAAGTGTCATCTGCCACTTTAGGTTTGATTTACACTCCAAAGCAAATGGAAAGTACCTAACACTGGAAGATGCCGAAAGCCAAGCAAATGTTTATGGATATTTGCACATCGCTTGTCATATTCAATCAATATCGGATTGTAAGCCCCCTTAAATGCCGCACTAATGGAATGTTGTCATGTAGTGTTGCTGTTGTTGTCTTTGTCTCAGGGAGATAGCTGAATGATTTGTACCTGGCTCTCTAATGGTCAATTACAAGCACAATCCAGGCTTGATGGTGTTTGGGTCCCACCAGAGAGAAGATAAAGGGGCCTAGATGAGCTCAGAGGCCCCCATCAGGAGTGGGTCATTGCATATAAACTGGTGAGCAAAATTTTGGATCTCTTCCCAGCTTTCCCCTACTCGACTGCTGCAGATGAGTTTTAGCTTTCGGTGGTTTTATTTATTATAATTTTTTTTTTTTCTATCTGGCCGTGTCGATGAGATACCCCGTGGTGTGCCTCCCTCGATTGGAGACCACATGTTAATTTAGCAAACCTCATATCTGAAGATTACAGGGGGCCTTTTGCTGCTCTCTCAATTTCACTGTCTTTTATTTCTTTATTTACTTCATCCTGATTTGGCTTGATATAATGGAGGCTTCATGCAGTGAACCTTTTTTTTTCCTGCCCAAACTTGGCAAGAATTGATATTAGATATCATATATCATTACTAAGTTTGTTTTGGATGCACTGTATTTCTGTTAACTGACCATAAAACATGGACACTCATTCAGAATGTCAGAAAAAACCTACAAATACTGCATTCCACAACATGTGTATGTGTGTGTGTGTGTGTGTGTGTGTGTGTGTGTGTGTGTGTGTGTGTATGAAAGCAGCTGCCCTTGCCACCTTCCCATCCGTAACAGAGCTGTCACCCTGCTTTTAAATAGATCTGAGCGAATTAACATGGCACAGTGGGTCGAGTCTGCTGGGGCACTGGTGACAGTAGCGGTGCCCTCCACTAACTCTACTGGAAGAGGCTTTGGCAGACTGGCATGGCTGGCAGGACCTGCCCAAAGTGACTCTGTAGGGGCTGGCGGCCAGCCAGTCAGCTGAAGCCCAGCCAGCAGGCCCGAACTGGACTCGATCGCCATGCAGCACGGCCACGAGAGAGAGGAAGCCAGCTTTTTCATTTAGCCACCCAACTGTTTCTTTCCTCTCTTCTTAATTGACAGAATAAATGCACCTGCCATTGTGTAATATTGAGCAGATTAGTTTTGGCTGTGATGGAGGGGCTGGTGTCAGAGTGGCCATCGTTGAGAGGAACCACCCGGGGGGCTGGGCTGTTTCAGAACTGGTGCTTGCTTCAAATGATGTTTTTTGTTGTTGTTTTTTTGTCTGTGTGGGTCCATCTCTTTATCTACTTTTTGGATGTAATGCTGGGTATCAAGCAGAGGAAGAACAGAGAGTCTCAGGAGTCATGTAAAAAACACCTTGCTGATTAAACCATCAAAATATACCACTTATTAAATTTAATCGGAACAAGTATAGGTGTTTGTGATCTTCAGGTAGTTCAACACAAGGTGGAGAAGGAATAAGAAAGTTTTTAAGCCTTTGCTATGACAAAAATATGTACCTATAATATATAATGTCCCCAATAAAACAATTACGCTTTCTACAGGGTCCTGTGACATCCCATTTTGACGAGGAATTTTCTGCGGCTTAATTTAAATTTAATTGGACCTTACCCAACTGGCTCAGGTCAATATGAAGAGAAAATCAGGAACATTAATCAAGATAAAATTATCAGCTGATTAATCAGTGTTCTAATTATGGCACAGTGCTTCAGTCTCTTTCTTCTGTTTTAATTACTGTACTTCATTGTCTTTTCCATATGGCCAGCATGTTTCTGCATAATGCCTGTGTCTCACAGCACTGGGAGCCATTAGTACCCTGCCTGATGCTGCTGTCTCCAACCCGTCTCCTCAACTTTCTCCATCCTCTATCACAGGCTCTTTTTTTTTTTTTTAAATGTCCTCTCGTCTCTCATGTTTGTGTTTTCTCAGCACACTGTCTTTTTCTACGTTTCAATAACTGCACATCTATATTTGTAACATGTATGCTTATGTAATGTGTAATGTCCTGCTGTATGAAGTTTGCTTAATGAAAATTCATCAACAACAACAACATTAAAAGTTCCGCATGGAAATTTCGCAGATGTGCAAATTTAGCAATATGTGCCTAAAATATTGCTTATGATATATAATTACTGTATCTTATAATTACTTTACTAAATATAATTACTTCACTAATTACTGTTTGACAACACTGTTTTACCTGTTCATTAAGTTGTGAGTTCTGAGTATATAGCATGCACAGCTGCAAACCTTTGCAATGCGATTTGCTTAAAACACACTAAATCAATACTTTAACACAATGTTTGTGTAACACATCATTGTGCACATGCCCGTGATCATAATGCCTTTGATTTTTTTTTTTTTTATAATTAGTCTCTACCCCCACAACAAGCAATGCTCAGGGTTATAATTATAATACTCAGTACATTGTTTGTGTAGCCCAAATAATATATCACAATTCCTTCCAGACTTCAACACTTGTATAACCCATCCCTAACCATGCATACACACAGAGAGAGAAACATGTTGTGAAATGTAATATTTTGTTGTTGTTTTTTTTATTTGACATTCTGAATGTTGAGGTGCTTTGTGTAAGTAAATGGTCAGTTAACAGTAAACTTAGTACTGAGTTTATCTAATATTTAGACTTGCCAAGTTTGGGTGAAAAAAAGGCTCACTATATGAAGCCTCCATCATGCCAAATTTCAAGATTCAGGATGAAATAAATAAATAAATAAATAAATAAAAGTGAAATGGAGAAAGCAGAATAAGACCCCCTGTAATCTTCAGATACACACCAAATTATTGTCTTCTCTCCTCTCTTTGTACTCATTGTATAAACTTTCTCTCAATAAAGTTAATCTGTGTAGCTATTGCTATGTAGGTTGTTGTTTTGTGAACATAATCATTAGAGTTGTATAAATAAATAAATAAATCCCAGTGTGATGTAGACTGTGCATGATGAGATGTTTTGCGCACCATCAGGAACTTTTTGATAAAAGGATATATAGGATCTGACCTTTTTTTTGTTTGTTTTTTTGGGGTTTTTTTGGCTGTTTTGTTGTCTTATTTTGGCAAATTACTTATAGATTGTCTGGTCAAGGCCTGTGATCTTCTCCAGTGATCTTTGGTAAATAGTGAGCATTGCGGACCCTCCACACTGCTGCTCTTAGTGTTAAGTGCCAGAGTAGATAGGGAGCTAATAAATTGTTTGAATAAAACATGCTTTGTTACCATGGGGGCTCAAAATTAGCCGGGCAAAGTGGTGATTAACCATCCTATCATACTTGCCATTGCAATTCCCTTCCTTCTCTTCCCCCTCTCCGAATCTCTCTATGTCTCTGTATCTCTCTTCACTTTCTCTCCACACGCCCGCCCCCTCTCTCCCCTCTGTATGTCACTTAAGATCAGAGACACTAATACTTCCCATCGAGATGCTCATTATCACATCTTAAGCTAATATTGTCATTTTCAATTCTCTGTGTTGTTGAAGTATTGCCCCTATGGTTATGCTGTGACTGCATTTGTGCTGGACATTTTCATTTGATGGCTGGATGTTTGAGATGATGAATGATTTATGCTTTTAAAGCTTTATGCCATGTCATTTATTGATATAATTAGGAAAGCAGGTCAGATTATGACATTTAGTAAAGCACCGTTGAAAACAGGCTAGCTGTTACTGTTAGTATTTATGCGTTATAATGGACCGCTGTTTTAAAATGGTTCTCGAGTTTTTATTTATTCCTCACCACTTCCTGCACTCTTTAAAATCTCTTTGTTGTTTCGCAGAGAGTGTTTTGTCTCTTGTATCTGCACGCTTTGTGCTATGCTGGAATTAGATATCACTTAAGAATACTTTCGCCAGTGCCTCCCTAGCTCATGAAACCTTTTTCAATATGTAATTACTGGAACGGTACAAGTGTCTCATGCATATTCATGTGGTTTTTAATTAAGCCCATCTCTTCACAGTTTGTGCCTGTGCCTCCTGAAAAGTTGCTTCCTTACAGCCTTCAGGTTTCACACATGCAAAACCGCTCAGAGCTGTGTTTGCACACCTAAAATGAACATGAATGCACACACAAAAACACTCTGTAATGATTCGTATAATATTTATGGATGTACATAAAGCACCATTTTATTGCTTTTTTTGTTCGTCCTTGCTTTTGTGGGTTGTGTATGAATATAAAATGTTGTGGATCATGATGTGATAAATAAAGCAAAGCCTGCCAGAGGAGGAGGGATGGATTTACATTTTCTAATGTTTTCTTTATTCCTATGCTACAGTGGATCATGAAATTTCCTAAATGCTCTACTGTCTAGCATGTTCAGATTTTTTATTGTTTACTTACTCCTTTAAATTTCCATTGTGATATCTCATCCCCAGACACTCGTTTCCCATCTTGACTCCTGCACTTATGCCCATGTGACAGTGTATGAGGTGTGTTTATTGTTTTGTTGGTCTGGAGAGAGGCAGGTACTTTGATATTTATTCATAGACTAATCTGGGAGATAACATTGGCTAGTCTATCAAATGAATCACACAAATGTTAGCAAACAGAGGTTGAAGTACTAAATGCAGGGGTGCCAATAATTCTGATCATTTGTTGTTGTTTTTTGTTTTGTTTGTTTTTTTTTAACTTCAATTAACGTTAAGATTTCTCTAATATTTTCAGTGTGAGGTTAAGCTAATTAACCATTAAGTCATTTATTCATAACCACCCTCACCCATCTTTACCAAGGGTGCCAATAATTCTAGAGCTGACTGGCTATAGCTCTGCCACACTTGTGTGTTGTGATAGTTTGGGCAATCCAAAGTCTATAAACACTTGAAGAACTCCAACACTTATTTCATGATGAACACAACACACACACACACACACACACACACACACACTCACGATAAGGACAGGAGGGAGAGAATATGCTGTCATGGACCTGCTTGGCATCAAGCACCGAATGTGATCCAAAATGTTTCACGGAAAAGCCAACAGTGCCATCTACTGAGAGAAAGAGATCATGCAAGAGTCAAAGAGGCAGAGAGAGAGAGAGAGCGCGCGAGGGGGGGGGGGACTTGGACAAACACCAACTCAGTAGGAACTCTCAGATAATAATCAGTTTCTCTGGGCTTGTGAAACTGGCTCATTAAGCCTCCTTTTTAACTGGAAATATAGGGAGCGATTAAGGCAGCATTACTGAGTGGGCACAAAATGGCTAACCTCCGGCCACCCACCGCTCATAGGTGTCTGGCACCGGCTTCTGCACCCGCCGTAATGTCTTCACTCGGATAGCGGCAAATCCATCACCTGCTTGTTTATCTGTTTTACACTAGCAGCCCTATCAATCAGTGTTAAACTGTCACGCTGGCATATTTTTCTTTTAAATAACATTAAAAGCTGTGAGCCGGGCCTGTCTCCGGCTATGTTACATCTTTATTGCACAGCTGGCCTGCTAGGCACATGGATGCCCACCTTCACGATGCATAATCCTCTCTCTCTCTCTTTTTTTTGATACAACATACAGAATTTTGAAACTTGCATTTTTCTAAATTAATTTCTCTTCCTGTGCTGGAGACAGGCTTGCTGATGTCACTGGCGTGGGGCATTAGCATGTATAATTAAAGCTGGTGAAAGGCAATGTTGAGCTGGGCAGAGCTGGTGTCATTGGACATAATTGCTTCAGGAGGACATAATTGGGTGGATGGTTGATTTTCAAAGGCTCATCCCTCCGTTGTCGTGGACACAGTCTGTGGACTTTGGCCTGCTGCCAAGAAGCCTCTTTCATTTTCATTTTTCTCTCTCTCAGTTTTGTCTAGCTTACTCTCTGTCTGTTGAAGTTGTTCTATCTGTTTCACATTCTTGCCCTTCTCCCATTCTGAGTTTAGGGACAGATCTGACTATAAGGCTTTATTAAAGTAGAGCTAATATGCATTTGTAGGTTCATTTGCAGTGGTCTCTAATGCCATTGTTATCTTCTTACTAGCTTAATACACTGTCATCACTGACAAAACGATATATAGAGGATTATGCGCACAACTCTGGTCTTTCATGCATTCAAATTTAATAAACGACTATAAAGCGTGTTTGTGTTAGAAGACTGATGTTATCAGTGCTGTAGAAGATGGGCCAGAGTGTTACACCTGTGAGTTATTTTAGGCAGCGGGTTTAGAAAAATGACGGGATCACACAGAGTTCTGGTTGAGGTCAGATTGTATGAACAAGTGATTGAAAAGGTGTATGCATTCTCTGTGTGTGTGTGTGTGTGTGTGTGTGTGTGTGTGTGTGTGTGTGTGTGTGTTGTCAGCAGGTCCGGCTTTGGCTCACAGGTTTCTCGGGCAGGTCTTCCGGCTGCCGACCCGGTTCAAACATCATGGTGTGACATTTTTATCATCCGTCAGAGTAGGGTGAGATAAATCAGGCCTTGCAGCAGCCCTGGCAGCCTCTTGCTATCTTGTCACATTCCAGACAGTCGGGGTCGGTGGGCTGAGCCAAGCCAGACCGAGCTGGGAGAGGAAGCAGGGCCAGGTAATCCATTACTGTCCACATACATCTACATGCATACGGATTTCATATCAGCCTTCCAAGAGTTATGAGCTCTCTCCTCACCCTTAACCAGATGCTTGACTTATGCAAAACAGCAGGTCTATAGCCAAGGATTTAGACTCCACTCTCTGATGTGTGTGTGTGTGTGTGTGCTTCTTTATTTCTCTCTCTCTCGCTCTCCTTTGGTGCTTTTCCTCGCTCATTTCTCCTCCTCTCTCTGTCTGCATCGGCTGGACTCTGAGCATTTCCTATCTTGACCCATTTCTGAGAGAACTTCGAGGTGACATGACCACAGAACCACCCTATCTCTGATAAAGTATACAATTCAACATATGTGTCCTGTATGTGTGGGTCAGAGTTTAGGAACAGGGGTTATGGCAGATAGACATAGCATGTTTAGAGTGAACTTTGTCCCCAAACTGAGGAAATAGGAAGAGAATGGAGACACGGACATGGTAAAGGCACACACATGAAGCCAGGCATGTAGAAAAAAGCCCCAGGTTATGATGATTAAAGGTGAGTGCCCCAGTTCCCAAGCCTTGTACTGGAAGTGGGAAGACTAAGAGACACAGTGTCAGGTCAGTACAGGTACAAGTGTGGCCTGCATTTATAAATATGTGTGTGAAAGAGTGCAGATTTTAACACTAGTGGGACCAAAGTTGCCATGGTAAATCACCAAAGCTAGTTATCTGCCATTAGTTTTCCATCTCTTTCTTTGGGTCACAAGGCTAAGGCCTCACTGTTGCATCTGCACTTTGACCTTATGCACGCAGGAGCTTCTTTTTTTTAAATAATTTTTTATTTTTTATCGATTTCAGCCAAATGTCACACTTAATGCCAACGCTTGACCCCACAAAAGGCCACTGAATGCCAAGGGACAGAAAGGGAGACCGAAAGAAAGAGATAATTTTCCTTCATAAATAGAGTAATTGCTGCTTTCAAAGTGCACTGTTAACCAATTGAAGGAACATTAAATGAAATGATTGCCTCCACTTTAAGGATGAGTCGTCCTCTTATTAGTCCCTCTTACCGGTTCAGTTTCTGTATTTGTGTTTATTCTTTATGCACATCTACAGCAATAACAAGCAGGTAAATGAGCATCTGCATATACAGTATTGGTAAAGCTTAAAAAGAGTCCCAAAATGACCCTAATAAACAAAATGAGCTTTTCCAGGGTGCTTTTATTTTCTCTCTTCCTTCTCCCTCCTTTTCTTGCTCCTACTGTGTTTAGCCGCTGGAATATATGGAACATAAAGGTTACTCTTGGACTGTCATACCCCTCCAGGGCTGTCTCTCTGCAAACCCCCATAACTTTTTCCCCACCATTCTGCCAGTAGAAAAAAAAAGAAGAAAAAAAAGGCATGAAAAAGCCTGACTAAGCTTAGCCTGCTGGGAAAACTTGGCTGATACATCAATCCTTTGCTTAAGCCTGAAGCTGCTGCCTTGTTAGTTAAATGAATAAATGAAAAATGGAGGCGCTAAATTGTGGACGGGCTCGTCCCCGGCCCTGGTCTCTTCTTACCTGTGTTTTATTAACCCAGTGTTGTGATAACATCATAAATAACAGTGGCAATAAAAAGAGTTATGGATGTGACGATGTGAAGAACAGCAGTTGATGTCATCTCTGTGGGACACAGGAAAAGAAACCGAATCTCTCTCCCCATCTCCACACTTTCCCTCGCCTCATCTTTACTTTTCTCTTCCTACACCATCCATCCCTCTCTCCTTCCTGAGGTGTTACTCCTTATTTCTGGCTAGCCTTCATTTTCTCTCTCTCTCTCCTTCTCTCTGCTGGCTGTCTAAGTTTTCACTTTTTTTCCCTCATACCCCTCTCTCTTCTGTTCCCTCTCCTCTCTCTTTCACAGTGGGCCTGTAGGATCATTAAGAGGCCGGATTGCGGCCGTTCTGCGGCTGTCCCGAGTTGCTGTGTGGTGCATGATGGTCTGCTTTAAATAATGAATGTGGAGAGCTGCTGTCACACAGGCTTTTGCCTACTGTTAAACGCCATGCTGATGGCTGGCAGAGCAAGTTGTTATAGCATTCACCCTGCACCCTCCTCGATGAATTTATAAGAAATCCATAGAAAATTCCACAGCATTCAGAGCTCTTTTTCTCTCTTGTTCCTTTCTTTCTGCTGTCACACAATTTCCTTCGCTCCAAATGTTCCTTCTCCCAGCCATATTGCATTTGCATACATTTTTGCACTGGGTGAAGAATCGCTAAAAAATAGAAAACGTGGAAGGATAATCTAACTACTACCTCTAATTTTCACATCCCTGATGGTTCTCTTTCTCACCCCCTTACTTTCACATTATCAGTGAGCATCTCAATGTGAGAAGACATTTTCAGGCACAAGAAAAGTGCTGCAATTTTTTTTTTTAATTCTCTTCATTAAGTTGCTGATACTTTTTTTTTTTTTTTTACACCTTACTGCACATCCTGTACTCCTGAAGGAGAGATGAGCACTAATAGTGTGTGTTGTGTCTGCTGTCATCTTAGGACATCTTGTGCTTTTACCGAACAATCAGGTGGACCATGATCAGGGGGAAAAAAGTACAAGGAGCTTGATTTCAAGCAGATGGAACCTTAACTTAATCATATAATGCTGATGTATAGCTAATTTGGACACAAGGCAAATTTTTCTTGTAATTGCCTAGCTGCTATTTTTGTGAAATGAAAGTGTCTGTGCTGATGGGTGGAGCAGCATAGCAGAGGGTGTATGACAATCAAAATCTATGGGCACAGTGGCATTCCCAAATCCATTTTGTTTTGAAGTTGTCATAACGAAACCGCCTTAATGCCTCATCTAAGTGCAGAACTATATGGAACTGATTTAATTAATTTATCAACAATTAATAACAAACAGTTTAGTTGTGGCCATTAAATATGAATATGACAGTTCATATATCGTTATGTCCGGAATAGCATGTAATATTGTTCTAAGTGCTTTCAGCCAGATGTCTATTTGTAAAATACTGATGTAATACAGTTGCAATCAAAATTATTCTACCCCCATTGCAAATCAGGTTTATTGTCAAAATTTACAGACTTTCAATTGTTCGCAATGAACAAATCAAACAAAAGCAATTGAAATAGTTCAACACAACTAATGCTTCAAGCGGTTTCCCCAAATTCAACTGAAAATGCAATTTATAATGACTTCTCTAGTTTCAAAATTATTCCACCCCCTGAATAGAATCCCTCACAAAAGCACAAATATGCAAAACAGGTGTTGTCTCAAGCACAACTGATATAACTAATCAAGGGCTTCATTAGTTGCACTAGGTGTGCTTGAGCTGGAACACATGAAATACCTTAACTGGCTAGGGGTAGAAAATTCATGAAATACCTGGACGGGGCAGAAAAAGGAAGCTATCAATGGCAGCAACCAGATTTCTGAGAAGGCGGGTTGTGAAAAACCCTCGAGTGACTGCAAAAGACCTGCAGCAAGACTTTGTGTCAACAGGCACTGAGGTTTCAGTGAGCACAGTAAGGCGCGTACTAAACGCAGAAGGTTTCCATGCCAGAACTCCAAGACGTACACCACTACTGACCCAAAAGCACAAGAAAAGTCGGCTCAAAATCATATAAATAAGCCACAGAAGTTTTGGGATTCTGTTCTGTGGAGCGATGAAACAAAACTGGAACTTTTCGGCACGATGGATAAGCGGTAGGTCTGGAGACAGAAGAAAGAACACTCTGTGCACAGTCCAGCATGGTGGTGGCTCGGTAATGCTCTGGGGCTGCTTTGCATCCTCTGGCACTGGAAACCTGCAGCATGTGGAAGAAAAGATGGATTCATTAAAATATCAGGAAATCCTAGGAGAAAACCTCATGCCCTCTGTGAAGAAGCTGAAGCTTGGGCGTCATTGGACCTTCCAACAGGACAATGATCCCAAGCATACCTCAAATACCACCAAAGCTTGGTTAAATAAGAAGTCCTGGAAGATTCTACAGGGCCATCACAGTCACCTGACTTGAACCCCATAGAAAATCTCTGGTGGGATTTGAAGAAGGCGGTTGCAGCACACAAATCCAAGAATATTACTGAACTGGAGGCCATTGCTCATGAGGAATGGACTAAGATTCCTCAGGAATGCTGCCAGAAGCTATGCATCTCGTTTACAGCAGGTCATAACAGCAAAAGAGTGTTCTACTAACTACTAAATATGCTTGCCATGAAGGGGTTGAATAATTTTTGAAACTGGACAAGTCATTATAAGTTACTTTTTCAGCTGAATTTTGGGAAACCATTTGAAGTATTCATTGTGTTGAACCATTTTAATTGCTTTTGTTTGATTTGTTCATTGCAAACAGCTGAAAGTCTGTGAATTTTGACAATAAACCTGATTTGCAATGGGGGTTGAATAATTTTGATTGCAACTGTATCTAAGTGAACTCTAAATGTCCCTGAGCTGAGCTACCAGTGCACAGTCTGTTTTTAAAACGAATGCGACGAGTTAATTAAATTGGATATCACCAACCACACCTCTTCATAATTAATATATTATAACCCCATCCATTTCGTTTACGCTGCTCTTTGTCAGTTTACCACCTGTACCAGTGCACCAGAAATATGAGAATACCCATGTGCCAACACTGTGATCTTATACAATCTTTCTATGTTTGAGTTTTGATCATGAAAATAGTGCTCAAATACAAGATGGGATATGTTATCAGTCGATGGATTGCAGACCCCAGGAAGTGTGTATGACACCTGGACTGAGTGTCATTCACAGAGGGATAGAGGAAGAGGAGGAAGTGGGCTGTTAGCTTGTCCTTGTCTACCCTAGACCCCGCTCTCTTGGTGAAATAAGGGTCAGGAGGCAGGCAGAGTGAAGCAGCTAATAGAAGATTTATGACTCACTGAATATGCAGATCTGTGCACTGTGATTGACCATGATCCACACACTGCCCTTGGGTACATCTTTGCATTTAGAGAGAAGAAGGAGAGGGGGGATGACTGCTGAGAGGTGGAGAAGTGGAGCGAGTGGAGCAGGAAGAAAGGGAGAAGACTGCAAGAGGGGAGTACAATGGAGAGAAAAATGCACTGGCAAATTAGGCACCCTCTCCTTTTGAATAGTCCGACATGATTGCACGGTTTTCTGCAGAAATAGCTATTAGTCATTTTCTAGAAAGAAATTCTACCGTTTTTTTCTCCACTCCCCTCACTTTTTCCCTCATTTCAGGCAATTTGAACTCCATTTGCTAGAGTGAGGTGGCTGCTCAAATAGCAGCTGTGTTTTATTTTATTTGAAATATACATACAGGCATTATGAGACTGAACAATGTACCGGTCTCTGGGATCATATAGTGGTGGCGGTTTGTAGGACCTGATGAATGTGAAGGTAAGGACTAGTGCAAGGTGTCCATTTACGCTGTGAGAGTGGAAAGCAGTGAGATGGAGAAATTATAGAGCTCAGCCTGGCCCGTTTGAATGAATTGTCATGCTGACAAATTGAGCTGAGTGGCTTCAGAGGGCTTCAATTTAATCTTTTAAGTCCTCTTAGCCCATTAAAAATGTCGTTTGGTAGACATCGTGGCTGCAAATACTAACGCTCACGTACAGTTCCCCGCACTCAGATTACCTATTTTTCACCTGTGATTTCATCACAAAGCTGGAGCACAAGCTGTGTGTGTGTGTGTGTGTGTGTGTATGTGTGTATGTATGTATGTGTGTCTATTTGGATTCCTGAGAATGATTTAATATTGCATGAAAATGTTAGTTGAGTAGGAGCATCATGCCTTTATTGGTGCAAAATGTCAAAGTTAGTGAATGTATAACATCTCTATTACATTAATAATGTTGGAGGTGACTGAGCTGCATGGAGAAATAAAACACTGTGCTGTACCTATACATGATAATGGCTCGTAGTAAGAGTTTAACAGGCAGTGAGGCAATGCATTAGTGAAAATGAGGAAGCCTAATAGTATATCTATTGTAACTGATGGTAATAATTCATTATATAAAGTCTGTGTGTGGCATGTCGAAAATGTACCTGCTCTGTACACTCACACCTAGCTGACATGTGTGTTTGTGTGTGGTGAAATCCATAACTTGGACTTGTTTACCTGTCTGTTAAGAAGTATGATGTTTTAGTGCCCCCTATTGATCAGATTTTGAGGTAGATTTCATCCATGGCTGTGCTGTGATTGTATATACTGTAGCGTAAGATGTTTGCTTGATTTAATACTATGTAGCAAAAAAAAAAAAAGAGTCAGTGTGTCACTTTGTGTAAATGATTGTGCAAACATGTGCACGTGCATTTTAGTTGGAATGTTAGGTTTCATCATGTAATCCGAATAAACGAATTTCTGAATAACTTAAATGATTCAATTATTAAAGGATATGCCTTGTCATATAACGCAGGGTTACAAATACACTTCCTTGATTGTATTGATGCAATGGTCATCTTCTTAGTAGTAATAAAAGTTACATTCAAAGGTGATAAATGGCTTAATAAGTGACATCTACTCACACACTTCGCTCACACCCCATTCTCCTAGCCAACCCTTTATAAACCTACCCTCCACTCACTCACTTGATTGAGTCGATATGAACTGGCTCGACATTTATCTCACACCAATACTGCCCTTCATTCCTAAGAGCAGTAAAAGTCCGGCAGGTAAAGTTTTATAAGGACGTCTTAAGTGCATTACAAAGCATCTTTATAAATTACATTAGTGAGTCACAGCTCTCCCTGTGCTTTCCTCAACAAACTGCTTAAAGTGATACATGCTCAGTATAGCAGCCCTTGTGGGTATCAGTGCAAACGTTGTCAATGTATGTTTACAGGTTCTATAAGATGAATAATAGAAAGTAAAACAATGAGTAAATTGTCAGGGCTATATTGCTTGATGAAACTTGGGAGGTTTGGGACATTCAATATAGAGACATGACATACAAACATTCAGTAGTACAGTAATTACAAAAAAAAGCCCTGTGATTCTTGAGGTATCACATGATAAATTAATTAAGAAATACCGTTTTACTTCTTTACTTCAGGAAACACACATACACACACAACAGGCAATTAAAATATCTTCAAAGATTCAGGAAGACTTTTGCATTATACTATTATTATATGTGTAAAATGGTATATAACAAGATTATACTTGTTTGCTTGTTGTGTGTTTTTGGTGTGCATGAGAACTATCTTCTCATACTACTGATCTTTGGTGTAGTCTTTATAAGCGGGGCATGAGAGGATGTGTGTGTATGTGGAGAGAGAGAGAGAGCTTGCTGCCATGCTGCACGTGCCCCTTTAAAACGCATGTGCATCCTATAGGAGCTGCCATGGGAGGGCTGATGTGCCCACTTTGATAGTGTGTCAGAGCAAATTAGCTTCTGTGTGGTAGCGCCTTGGCACACAAAGCCGTTTCCTCTCCTACTGTCACCCTGCATATGTGCACAAGATTATAATTAATAAGCGGGCCCGTCAATCACACTTTAATAATAATAATTTAGCATTTAGGGGGCAGAGTGAGGTTATTGGCATCTGTGCTTTTGAAGAGAAATATGGGCTAGCTAATAAGAAGTCAGTCAGGCACAGAGAGGGAGAGAGAAAGACATAGAAAGAGGGGGGAAGGAAGAAGGTATACACTGAAACAGGATTTTCATCTCAATCGACCAGTATTAAAGTATGTGATACCGGTTTATAGCATTTATTATATTGATACAGAAATTAAAATTCATTATAGTAGTTGCTATTTATTTGTGAAATGCAGTGGCACCTATGTGAATTTTACTTCGGTGCACACTACTGTGTCATTTTGTCCAGTGCAAAAGAAAGAAAGACAGTTTAGTCAGCATGTCCTTGTGCATTGTCCTTTAGATCTAGCTGTAAAAGTGTATATAATCAGTGTAATGTTAAGTAATCTTCTTTTGATGCCTCTCTCTATCTATCTCTGTCGATGTGAGATGGCCATATTGCCATGGCCCTGTTCCACCATCCTTTATTACTCAGACACATCCACTAATTGCAATCAAAATAACAAAACAACATATGTCAACACCCCAGAGACCACAGCACGGGTGTCCTGCAGTCACTCAAATGAAGAGTGATGGTTGACAAATGAGCGCTTGATTGGTTACATAAATTACTTTCTGTAGACAGAGCGTCTCACTAGGCACTCTAGCTAGAGCCTATCATTAAAGGAGGGAGCAGAGCGAGGGAATTGAACGGACATGGATAGATGGATGTTTGCATCTTGTAAGCTGAAAAGAGATCCAGATTTAGATGGCTAGGTGGGAGACATTTTGTCAGTGTTACTTCACTAACCTGACTTTATTCAAAATACAGACATCAAAGACTTGAGTCATCTGTAGAAACAGCTAAACCAATTTTCAGGAGACTAACACTGCATGATAATGAATTGTATCTGTCTTAGCATTTATAGTCAAATATATGCATTTGTGCAGGTTGTGTCTTTTTAGACCTATCTCTGTACTGTATTTTCCAAGTTAATTGTACACTCCAGTATACAAACTCATTCATACATGTGTGTTTTGCTCTTACCAAAATCTTCTTACATATTTACTGAGTTTATCCCTCCCTCATCTGACTAGAATATTTTGCATACAGAAATGTGCATCCTTTAGTGAGTAGTTTTGTCACCTTATAGCTCCAGGATGCCCAATCCTGAGCTCAGGTTACTGTATGTGTGTGGTTTTACATGTTCTCCCTGTGTTTGTGTGGGATTACTCCAGGTTATCCACTTTAATCACATCTCCCAAAAACAGTTGTGTGTAGTTCCCTGCAGTAGACTGGCGTCCCATCCAGGGTGTATTCCCACCTCACACCTAGTATTCCTGGGATAGGCTCCGGATCAACCATGATGCTTACAAGGATAAAGTGGTTATTATATATGCCTAGCAAAAAAAAGTACACATTATGTGTATGTGTATAGGAGCCTAGTTGAAAGGGTTAATATTTTCTAATGTATCCATGACACAAAACACACTGCAACTGCTTTTTCAATAACTTGCAAGGCTAAATGTGCATGTACAAAACCAAACCATTAGATATTATGTGTGATGGTTCATATACATTAGATATGTTGCCACTCATTGCCTCCTTTAACATCTGTAATGAAGGTGCACTGTCCATCAATTGATAGGGAACATTGCTGAATTATTTTGGGTGGACCATACTCAGCAAAGAAGTGACACTGGCATGGAAATGGCATGCTAATGTGTGTGGTGCTGGGATGAGTTTATCAGGCACATCCGTTCTGCTGTGGGCTTTAAACACTGTCTGAATTGACTGGCATACTATACAGTGACTAAAAGCGCTTTTTCCTCCAAGCACAATTTGAGTTAATAATCTTTCATCCCTATCAGTGTCAGCTTCTTACCACAGAACTGCTGTTGGCTGGATATATTTGCCAGATTCTTCTCAAACAGTGTCACTGAGGAGTTTAAGAGTCTTTCTGCTACACCTGATACACTAGTGGCCACATTACACACCCCTCTTGTGGGGGAAAAAAGCCATCCTGTGGCCAGTGATGGTACTGTAGTCACAAACCTTTCTCCTGGCAGAGTAGCTGGTGCACTTGAGCCAGAGAACAGGATAGTGATGTAATATGAAAAATAGCATCCTTTGGAAAGCAGAAAATACAAGTTCAAAGGCATTTTCAATGGTTTTGAATGGCAAATTCAAAGAGACTGCTACAACATTTCAGAGCCTGAGACAGTAGAACAAAAGTAAAAGTCATTATTTTGATGATATCAAGAGTCATAATCTTAAACAGGAGTCAGAACACAGGCAGTTAGAGACACAACATGTTTATCTATGTCAAGTAGCTGATATGAGTAAACAAGACTGGAAAAACACTAGAGCATACAGGAAAGCTGGCAAGACAGTAACTGGGACACAAAAAAGCCTGGAATATGGCTTAGAATTACAGTAGGTACACGTCCAAGACTTTGCAAAGATATGCTAACATGACAAGCCCTATGTATACAGAGACAGGATGACATTTGACTCCCACTACCCACTGGAACACAAGCTAGGAGTGATAAGAACACCTCGGGGCTGAAAATGTGCCAACCAGCTCTCAGTTCAAGGACAAGAAGTGCAAACATCTGAGAAGAGCCGAAAAGCTTGTGGTTATGCCAATTAGGCCTTTGTAAAAACAGCAACAAGATTCAACAACAACACATGACAAACAAACCAAAGAGGAGGGGGTGTGGTGGGGGTGTCAGTAAAGCTCAAAAAACTCTTCAGTAAACTTTGCATTCTGATGTATTTCAAACTCACAATCAAACAGAAATGTGTACATCCAAAATATCATCCAAATAATGTCAAAATACAAGTGAAGTAATATATACATTGATGTTATGTAGTAACCGGTGCATCCTTAAATGTGTGTGAAATGAAGGGTGGATTCTGGAATCCCCTGCCTCTTCAAGCTTTATGAGATTTACAAGTGCCTACTGAATATTCTTAGTTATCTAATCAGTATGTTTTGGGAAAGTTTCCGGCTCAACCAAATCCAACCTTGAAGTAGCTGTGTGTCTGTTTGTGTGTGTGTGTGTGGTCAGCACTTTTTGATCACAGGATGTTCAGAGGTGAACAGTGCAGTTGAGTTGACCATCTAGACATCCAGATAAACAATTAGGATATTCTTCTGACTCGAAGTTTCCTAAGTTTATCTATGCCTTAACCAATCAGATTCATTCAACCTGACTTAATGCTTAGCGTAGTGATTGTGTGAAAGTATAATTGTGGCTGTAATGAGTGTGTATGCAGAGTGGTCTACGAACTCCTTGCTGGGTGTTGAAGCTGACTTCTGCTGATGAAACTGCAAACTATTCCTCAGTAAAATTTTCTTCAATTGATTTCATCTCTTGACTCCTGGTCTTCAGTGATCATATCTGGTCCAATCTGGGTCTTTCACTGTAAATTCCCCTACAGAAAGGTGTAGGCACCCTAAATTCTTTTAGAAATAGAAGAATAAATTTGAAATGTCCAAAAATTACCCTCTCACTCAATTTTTAGTAACCACATTTTATCCTGATCAGTGTCGAGGTAAATCTTGAGACTGCCGGTGAATCACAGGGCAGCTTTACACATTTATACACACCTAAATGGTAAATGGTCTGCACTTATATAGCGCTTTTATCTAAAGCGCTTTACACTGTGTCTCATTCACCCATTCAGACACCAATGGTAGCAGAGTTGCCATGCAAGTTGCTAGCTTGCCATCAGGAGCAACTTGGAGTTCAGTGTCTTGGCCAAGGACACTTCCCTATGTCGAGTCATGTGGGCCGAGAATTGAACCACCAACACATTCTGTAGGGGCAATTTATCTTCACGTCAATCCACATACCGGAATGCTTTCGGGAGGTGGGATGAAACCAAAAATCCGGGATGAAACTCAAAATAGAAATTGGAATAACATACACAGAAGTACATGCACAGACAGTCAGCTCAGGATCCACCCCGGCATGTGCCACTGCACCGCCCATCCAAAGATGAGTGCTAGAGGAATGTTCATACACTGTCTAAAAAGAAAGGAGGAGAGTAAGTAATAGACCATTTTTCAGATGAAAACATCATTGAGATTGTATGGTGTTACCTGCACAAACAGAAGCTCATAATTCATAGTCTACAAAAGAGCAACGTTCTCCAAGATGCATAAGTTTAGTAAACAGCCCATTTTGTCCTTTTCATTACAGCTAGCATCACCAAATAAATTCTCTAACGTAGTAGGCGTTTTGTCAGTGTTGAAGGATGGTGGTTAGGTTTTGTGCAGGAAAGATGTGCCATTGATTTGCTCTTCGCCAATCTTTACAGACAACTGTAAGTGTGCTTAGTCCTTACTGTAAGTGATACTATAATTGATCAGCGATTTTAATGTACTTAATAGAGACTTGGATTTGACTAAATGAGTCCATAGATTTTAATGAGTCCAGCCCTCCCAAATACAGCTTTATACAGCATGCTCATATAATTGATCCCACAAGACATCTCAACTATTTATAACTACAGTATACTCTAGGCATTACCCAGAAATCTGGATATTATTTTAACTCATTTGAAATGACCATAAATGATGTAGCTACAAAATTTGCAGACTTCCTCCAAGATCTAGTTGCTTCAGTAGAAAAAAGAAGTAATCACTGAAGTCTTCAGTATTAATTTTTATAATCCATAAGACATGCTGAGAGCAGCATTTGTGTCTAGATTAGACTTAGAAGTGGTCAATTAGAATAAAAACATAAAACCGGAACCACTCATTGCATAAGAGTAGCAGGTGGAGGTGTGGTTTAGAGTGAGTCTGCACTGAGAGTGAGGTGTTTGGGGGGAAAACTAGATGGGTAATAATTAACATGGCACACTTGAGCCCTGTTGTCCTGTGGATATTTATATATTGTGATCTCTCTCACATTCTTTCCTGAGCTATGAGCAGAGTAAAAGCAAAAGCTGAGCTGAGTGGAAAACGAGCTCTAAAGCTGCAGCATAAATTGTTTATTAATTTCCTACTGTGCCAAGGACACAAGCCCCGATTTAAAAAAAAATGCTCATGTGCGCGCTTACCCCTAATTCATACAGGACGCAAGACCTATCAGTCCACATTTGATAACTATTTAATGTTTAATTATAAATCCGATAAACCTAATTTGAGAGCTACTAGTATCATTATCACAATGTGCTATTGCTCTTTCTGCCAGTAGACCATGCAGAAATGCATCCAGTGTGGATTGACTGAGGTCTTGACATGACGCACTACATCCAGTGTGAATTCAGGGCTACCCTCAGCCTGCTGTGTTCTCTAAGCAGACTGCTAAGATTGTTACTGTCCAACACACCTTTAATTTAATATTGAAATTTGGCATATATTTAGAAAACATCAATCACTCCATCCCTTTTGAAATATTTTCTGATCACTCATTTCATTTAAAAAGAATTTCAGTCATAATATATACACTATAATAAAATGTAGAGTCACGGTTACTGTACCCAGAGTTATTGAATATATTCCAGATTCATCAGCTGTCTGACAGCACAGAACTTGATGAAGTGACTGAAAGCTTAGAGTCAATATTTCACTTCACACTAGATAATGTGCCATCTTAAAGAAAAAAACAGCTAGCAGACTGGTATAATCATCACAATTAAAACAGACCACTCATAAATAGTGTCAATTTAAACTGGTAGTCTTTCAAATTGTGTGGAAGTAGTACATTCTTAGTTTAGAAAGACCATTATTTCTGTTTGATCAACACACCTCAACAGTAACCCTAGATTCCATTTTAGTACACTGTCAAGGTAGCTAGAAATAAGACCACCACCATAGTACAAATATTAACCGTATGTAGTAACAATTAATTTTCAGGTCTTAACTGACTTGATGGTTATTAATAAATAATGGTCTTCTCTATGCATAAAAAAGTAAAGTCTGGTGTTCTTTGAGGCTCTGTTATAGGGCCACGGCTTAACCCACTCCCCCCACTTCCACATGTATGCTACCTCTTCATACAATTATTTGTAAACCTGTTATTAGAGCTTTCTAACACCGTAACAAGCCACATATTTCATTGCTGTGGAACTACATGTATTGAAAATGCTAGCCACACTGACACCTGATGTGTGGCAGACACTGCACTATCCAAACAGATTCAGTCAAGCCACTATGTGCAGTAATGGCTCCTGCTGAAGATGCTATGAATGCTGACAGCTGCTGCAATGGTAGTCCCCTTGGGCTTGCCAGCACTGCTGGAAGAGATTTTCAGAAGTGAGTTATCTGCCTGCGGGCTAGACCCCAAATACCACAGGCAGAAATGTGTCCTTGTTGCAGTGAGACAGGCATAGGCTCTAGGTTGCTGGAGAAACAAGATGTTTAAAAAAAAAAAAGGGTGGGTCTACTTGTGGGTGGTGCCTCAGCAGCGAGCACAGAGATGGAGAGGGTTTGGGGGGCAGTATGGTGGATCAAGGGCACCAGGGCCCCAGTGTGAGATCAGAACATATCCACCAGCTAGAATTGAGAGCTGTCCAGCTGAACCTAAAGTTCTTCTTGGCATTGTCCAGTTGAATGTTGTGACAGCCAGTTATGAAAGGTTGTACATGGTTGGACAGGCTCTCTTTACATTGCTCAGAAGCTCCTCGGCTCAGCCTCACTGAGTGTGGGGACTATACAATGGTCACTGGATCAGCAGGAGAGAATGGCATGCATCAGCTCTCAGATGTGTTCACCAATGTCAAGTCAACTCACTGCTCATTGTGGTTCCTATTAGCAGAGCTGGATAGACTTCTGGGACAGAATGCACTGGCCCATGGCTGGAACTTTCATCTACTGTATGTCTATTTCTTTTATTATTATTTATTTTTCTTTTAACAAGTTAAAGATGTCATGTCTGTGTAATAAATTGACATGACATGACGTTGATTTTTTTTCTGTAGGAATAGATGCAGTATATATAGCCAGCAGTGTTACTTGTTCATGCTTATGCTGATCATTGCTCATGAGTAACAGCAGAGGGCAGTAACACATCATAATGGATTTCTGCTTGTGCTGAGTCACAGCTGATGCTTCTCAAATGAAATAAATTGTTTGAGGAAGAGAAACATATCAAATGCATAACATTTTCACTACAGTCCAGAAACATGCATTCAATTAGGATTTTCTGTTCAGTTTTTTGTGTGGATGGGGCAGTATAAAAGTCACCTTGGGGGCAGTATGTCCTGATCATACGAATCCCTATAATTTAAAAAAAAAAGCCACACACTAAGGCTTAGAAGCTTATGAGACATGTTTTGTATGGATTGTTCTTTATATTCCATTCAGATAGTAAATACGCCCGTGGTATAAAGTCATTTCCATTCCTCAAGCTTTCAAGCATCCTAAATTCAGTTAAACTCTCAACAGCATTAATTCATCAGCAGTTCTGTGACAGCATCTAGCTGCTGCATGTGTGGGTATATTTAATAAGTGTCTTTTCCCTTTTCAAAGTGGCATTGATATAACTTTATTGCAGATTCTTACATGTTGATCAAAGCAGACTGACTGCCATCAGCATGATCATTGGACTTTAATAAACATTGATTGGCAGAGAATAATGAATGCCTCAGGAGAAGACTGGCTGTCTTGTGTCCTGGGTTGGGGAGATCCACTGATCTGTCAGAAAGCAGAGATAGAGAAAAAGCGGGGGAAGATGGGAGACGAGAGAATAGGAATGTAGGGAGTGAGCAAATAAAATGTTGATTGGTTGCCTTCAGCCCCAAAAGAATTTATAAGAACAGATGGTGAAGACAACAGAGGAATAAATATTAGTTACTATTCTGGTATACCTAATAAACTGCCAACTCAGTGTATGGTATAGGAGAGGAATAAATAATAAAAATAAATAAATAAATAAAACTCAAAGGAATTAGGCAGTGTGTGGAAAATCTGTTTAAAGTTGTTCTCGTCTCTTGTAGAAAAAATACTATTGCATGATACTAGTGGAAGAACATTTTGTAACATGGGTTGTTATTATGTTATCATCCTTCATAACATGGATCTTTCTGATGGTTCTAAGTGGCAAGTTAATACACATTACTCATTTAAGGAGAATACAAAGTTGTGTCCCAAACTTAATACTAGACATTAAATAGTATGGCAGAACAGTAATGACACATTGTCATGTAGTATATGGTTGTGATGTGGACCAAGTAAGTGAGACTCTGTGGACAGGGCTGGGAGGGTTACTTTAAAAATGTATTCTGTTATAGTTACATATTACTTTATAAAAAATTTCACCATTAATGTAATCCAAGTTGAAAATAATGTAATCTGATTATTTTTGGATTACTTCAAGGTCACATATTTAAATAAAATCAAGAGGAAAGCAATGTGATCTAAAATGTTTTTATTTACTGCTTAAAAATATGCTCAATGTTTGGATTTGTTTTAATAAAATAAAATATTACATGCCATGATTGTACCTTCTACCATCATGTACACATTTGAATGGCCATGCAATACAAACCGATGTGATAACATGAAATTAAAAATTAGCTTATATGGCCATGGGCAGTGTTTCCACTCAGCTTCATTTGCTGCTATTGTCTAGTAAGTGTTTGACGTCAAACATAACAGCGCTTCACCTTCACGCGTTCGCTGAGAGTAGGCTAACGGTTGAGAGGCAGGAATTTGGCCAGTAGTTGCTGCAAGCCTTTTATAATCGACCAATTTATGTGCGAGAAGGCAAGTATTACAGAGAGGGGTTAAAGCAATGCAAACATGCACACACATGATGCCGTATTAGACCATAAGCACATCATAATGAAAGTAAAGCGGAATCCCAGACATTTTCTCAAATTTAGAAATCTCGGCTATATTGTTTTATGTCAAAAGATTAATTCCTTTGGTTTTAAATGAAAAAAAAAATGTAATCCTGATAGTATTCCCATTTTTTTTTTAAATGTACCTGTAATCTGATTACTTTGTTTTTTGACGTAACTGTAACGGATTACAGTTACCAGTTTTTTATATCCTGATTATGTAACACCATTACATGTATTCCATAACTCCCCAAGCCTGTCTGAGGATATATAATTAACGGGAGATTGCTGTCTTCTCAATACTACAAAGTGTTACGAGAATTAAAAGCTATATTTTCCACAGTAATAAAGTATTACGGTAATAATCTTGTATAGTCGGAAAAAGTTCTCTCTGCTCTGGGCTCTCAGGGTACTGTTTGCACATGGCCCTGATCTGAGTTTATTAGCAAGCTAGCTAACTAAAGGAGAAACAAACAAACAAACAAAAATCCAAACCAATCTGTAATTTCCAGCATGCCTTTTATCTCACTAGTCATCTAACTCACTACCTTCAACTCTGTGCAAAACATTTTCCATGGTTATGACATGATTATCCATTATCTCTGGGATTTTGTGATTTCATGAAAGCAAACTCAAGCAAACTCTGCAAACAAACTGCAATTTTTCAAAATTACCACCAAGACACCTCACGTGACATCATCAGAACGTGCATTCAGCCAAAGCCCTCTTCGATTCACATGCGTTGAACATGAGTACAGCTAAAAGGTGTCATTTACCTGCAAACATTACTGTGAAAGACAATTTTGTACAACTGAAATTTTACCAATTCAAGTAGTTTTCACAAAAAAAAAAAACCCCTCTGCAAAATCCAGTACGGACAGATTATCCATGATGGCATATGATGTATACCTACAAAACCTCCTGAAAATTCTGAACTGACAGCTCTGACTGTAAATTACTATTATAGGATCACCAAGGTTTGTGCCCTGCGATGGGTTGGTACTCAGTCCAGGGTGTCCCCCGCCGTGTGCCCCAAGTTCCCTCGGATAGACTCCAGGCTCCCCTACAACCCTATGTAGGATAAGCGGTATGGAAGATGGATGGATGGATAGCCAAGGTTTTAGCGTATTTTTCCCCATCCTGATTAATGATCATTCATGTTCAGTGCTTCACAGTAGCAATGTTCTCATTCATCTTTTTTTCTCCTGTAGCCTACTTCAGTTAATTTTGCTCTTCGTCCTTGTTATGTATCTGACATATTCAGTTTTGTTCTGTAATCCAGCGGCTCTCTTGTGGCTCGATATATTTTTGACAGGATTGGTAATGGGATGTTGGCACAGTACTACAGTGTACAGAAGGATTCCCTGTGGCATACAGAATTGTGGAAGAACTTCCTCTCACAGGAGGATAGAATTACTAAAGCTTCAAAGAGCCCCAGGGCAGGAGGCTGCTAAATGCTCAGTCTTGTAAATGCTTTTCCTGTTGCCTGGCACTCACGCTAAATTGAATAGCTCTGCTTATTGAGGTGTGTTCCATGTAGCTCAGTAGGTTGATCTATATCTGATTTGCATTCTGAAATGTCTTCATGCAGGTCTCTCCTGGGACCATGCAATAAAGTACAGCTACATCATCAAGATACTTCTCAATCTGTTTCTCTTGTCTTTTTTTTTCTGTATATAGCCCAGTGGGTTCACTAAACATCTTGTTCGTTATGCTAGGATACTATGATATGACACTCTAGATCCTGTCATGTAAAGTCAAAAAACCATGTCAAAATGGTGAAATCTACAGATGATGCTTAATGTACCTCTGGTTTCAGTCGGGTGCCATCTGTCTGGTATGTGTCTATCTATAGGTAAATGAATGAAAGAGAGATTATTGTACTGTCCATAAGATCCACCATAGGAAAAACTGTGCGTGTGCTTGTGTGTGTGTGTGTGTGTGTGTGTGTGTGTGTGTGAGGGAGAGAGAGAGAGAGAGAGAGAGCAAGCGTAGAAGGGATAATAGGATCGTTAAAGGGGAAGGACATGGTGATAGACAGCACTTTAACGAGACAGTGATTGAATAAGATGGGGCTTCATACCGTGTAGCCAGAGGACTAAAGATAAGACCCGGTCACTCCCAGTGAGCACTGGGCACCCTGCCCATCTCCTCTATTTTAGGAAGGATGGCACAGAGCCATACGCTGAGCAACGTGTTACCTCTCACTTCCACAGAGAGGCACTGAGAGCTGTGAGATTCCACAATCACTATATTTTCTGTTACTCTAACTGTGATCTCTCTTCAGCTTGGCACTCTCTAATGAGATAGATTAGTAGTTTCAACTTCCTCATTTCTGTGGATCTCTTCATGATCCACAGAAATCTTCAGTCACTTAAAGTTATACCCCTTCTTTATAGTTGCCTTAATTAAAGTGTTTAAAGTTAAAGTTAGAGCTAAAGTACTTCATCTGAATTTGTTGTGTATTAGTTTACATTAGTCTCACACAGATCAGTGTGGCTATTAACCACCTGAGTGTGTTTCCGCATGAGATTCCTCTGCTGCTGTATGTCTGAGAGGAGAAAAGATATAATGAACTAGTTACCACCCCAACCCCTATTATTGGTGGTGGTAAATCATATATTTAGCAGATTATATAATAAATGTACCTCTGAGACTTCACTCCATAACTGTATCTGGCTTCTTGTGCAGCTCAAATCAAATGCCCTGCTTGTTTATTGTAGAATCAATATATTAATCTCCGTACAGACTCTTCTAGCATTCATATTGAATATTTAAAAAGATTTTGTCTATCATTTGAGAAAGAAACCGTAACACATCTAAACATTGCAGGAATCAGCATAAAACTGGCATCACCACCTTACCTTTGTGCTGTTAGATGCTAGAATGCTAGGGTTAAGGTTAAGGACAACCTCATTTTGTATATACATTTTGTCTTAGATTTATTTTATGTCTGTGTTAGTATAATAGAGTCCATCAAGCCTTTTTTATATTTCCAAATATTCATTTTCAAAACAAACAAAAAAATGTTACACTGGAATTTTCTAAGTCTAAGTAACAGACCACATTCTTAGAAACTACAGAAAAACCATTCTCCAATATCATTTGGACAAACTATAATACTGCACAACAGTTTAAATTTTTAAACAATTTTAAAGGCAAAGCATGGTTACACCAATTGTTTTTTACAGTTTACTGCACTTTATTTTATCTTATTTTATTTTAATCATGATCACCTTAATGATCAGCGTTTAGTGTCTGTTCTGTATTTATTGTTTAGAACAGCAGATGGCAGCATGGCTCTCTGATAAAATTCTTTATTCTTCATCCAGACGTGCTCTTCTGTCAGCCTCCCTCAGCTCACAGTCACAGTCTCAGACTATGATGTCATCTTTATTCAGCAAAGCATATGTATCCAATTGTGGAACAGTCAAACACAGGTTTTTCACTTCTATAGCATATTCATGAAGACAGTTTTTACAGTATAAAAGACATGTCAGTTAAATTTTATTGAAATGCCACAGTGTCACAGTAAATCAAATCACATTATCTGCCATATGTTTTTTCTCACTGATTTGAGATTCCCTGTTTCCATGTGGAATCACACTGATATGATTCCAGTTCACCTTTTCTTCATTGGCCTGACCCAACGTGCATCAGAAATGAATGAAAAATGGATTTAAATGATCATCGGTCAGACACGGTTTGTGTGTATCAGTGATCAATGGGAGGTTATATCCTGCTAATGGAATTAAATACAACTATGTGTCGCATCACTCAACTTTTAGCTATCATAAATAAGGCTTTTGCCATTTCTTTTGAGCTTTTAACATGATGGATTTCCCCAACTGTTATATTCATCAGCATTCAGAGTAATTACATTAAGCAGAGCCCAGGTAAATTTGAAGCAAGCAAGAGTGCTGCTGCATTTATTTAATATCAATAATGTAAGAACAGATTAAACCTAATCGGGTTTATCCATGCTGCATGCCTGTCCTTAAATGTAAGTTGGAGATCGTACATGGACAGTAGCATCTAATCTGTGTGATGCCTGGCATTAGGTTAAATGGATCCTGGGGTGAGCTAGGTCAATGATTGAGGATGAGACATAAGCCTCATCTCAACAATAGGGTCAAACTATTTTAGATATGAAGAATAATCATTCTAGTGGCATTTCCATCAGGATACAGTTTAGCAGAGATCACGTAAAAACAATGTTCAGTGCAACAGAACCGTTCTGGTAGTATACTGTGCCCTCCACTAACATTGGAACCCTTGATAAATATGAGCAAAGAAGGCTGTGAAATTTGTCTTTATTGTTTAACCTTTTGATCTTTTGTTAAAAAAAATTCACAAAAATACTCTGCTCTCATGGATATCAAATAATTGCAAACAAAACACAGGTTTATCAAAAAATATCTTTGTTACATATAGGTGTGCAACATTTATTTGTACCCTTTTTGTCAATGCTTTGTGCGTCCTCCTTTTGCCAAGATAACAGCTCTGGGTCCTCTCCTATAATGCTTGATGAGGTTGGAGAATACATGGCAAGGGATCTGAGACCATTCCTCTATACAGAATCTCCTCAGATCCTTCAAATTTCGAGGTCTACTGGTGTAAACCATTTTTGTGTTGATTTTGATGTATGTTTTGGATCATTGTCCTGCTGGAAGATCCAACCACGGATCTTCATTTTAAGCTTTCTGGCAGAGGCAGTCAGGTTTTCATTTAATATCTGTTGATATTTGAAAGAGTCCATGATGACATGTATCCTAACAAAATGTCGAGGTCCTCTGGCAGAAAAACAGCCCCAAAACATTAAAGAGCCACCACCATATTTAACCGTGGGCATGAGGTACTTTTCCATATACTTTTTTCTTGAAACCCTTCCAAACAACTTGTGGTGATGTAGGTGACTTCGGATTGTAGTTTTGGAGACTTTCTGACCCCAAGGTACAACTAACTTCAGCAATTCTCCAGCTGTGATCCTTGGAGATTTTTTTGCCATTCAAACCATCCTCTTCACAGTGTGTTGAGACAATATAGACACACGTCCAATTCCAGGTTGATTCATAAAATTTCCAGTTGACTGGAAGTTCTTAATTATTGCCCTGATGGTGGAAATTGGCATTTTCAATGTGTTTGCCTTTTTTTTATAGCCACTTCCCATTTTGTGAAGCTCAACAATCTTTTGCCGCACATCACAGCTATATTCCTTGGTCTTACCCATTTTTCTGAACAACTAAGGGAATTTGGCCTTTGTGTTACCTCATATTTATACCCCTGTGAAACAGGACGTCGTGGTTGACAATTTCATTTTCCTAGTCACCCAGGTGTACTTAATTTTTTTTTTTTAAATATTAATGGGAATATACTTCAAATATGTTTTGAGCTGGTACCAATAATAATTGCACACCCATATTTAACAAAGATATTTCTTGATAAACCTGTGTTGTGTTTGCAATTGTTTAATATCCATGAGAGCAACGTATTTTTGTGAATTTTTTAAACAAAAGATCAAAAAGTTAAACAAAAAAGATAACATTTCACAGCCTTCTATGCTCAAGGTTTGTTTTTGTTTTGTTTTTTTACCAAGGGTGCCAATATTAATGGAGGGCACTGTATCTTAATGATATTAGCGTTCAAGGGTTACTTTTGGGATGCACAATGCAGAGGGGTTTTTTTTTACATTTTGTATTATTTTGGTCTTTTGTGGAAGTAAGAGCAACAGCGCCACATCTGGTCTTAAGAAAAATACACAGAATGGTAAGAATAAGCGAGGCTCAGGCTGATTTAAATATAGCCAAAATTGTAGATTCATGCATCCTATCATTCATGTCAGGTGATTATACAGAGTGAAACACCTGTATAAACCTCCAAAAAAAATTTGTTTTTTTTTAGATGTACCTGTAACATCAGCATTGAATGAGAAGGTACACGTGTAAAGAACATGAACAAGGTGGATTATTTACTCTGTCATCCTTACCCATCCTTCATCCTTTCCTCCAAATGTCTTTGGAGAAAAAAAAAAATCGGACTAAAAAATGGTAAAAGTAAAAAGTACTGTAGTACTCATTTAGTGTTTTTTTGTTTGTTTGTTTGTTTGATCAAAAGATTCAAAGTTTTCTGTTTAGCATGTTTGGTATTCAGAGGACGCAATGCATGAAGCCAATGCATGAAGATCATTACAGACATGAAACAGTTGAAAAATGGAAATCACAAATGTAGCAGACCTGTCTTTCAAGTGTGTGTGTGTGTGTGTGTGTGTGTGTGTGTGTTTGCCCCACATAATTCTTATTATGCCATTCAGCCCTTGTGATATAACACATTGCACATTAAGCTATTGATAGATTTTATCTCTCATTTCTAACATCATGACCAGCATCACTGCTAAATAACTCATAACAGTGTAAATAATTCATGCAATTCAAAATCCTCCATAATGTCAGTTTACAGAACAGGCAGAGATGACAACTGATTCACATTTACTACATATTTTGGACACCGTCACTGAACCACTGAGTCACTTCTTGTCATCAATGTAGCTTTTTATGGATACCTGATATGCCTAACTCAGCAGAATGTGAGAGATAAAACAAACCATGTTCAAAGGTTCAATGGTTTGCCTCAAGGCTGTAGTAACTGTTTTCTTCAGAAAATCTTCAAAATCTTCAGAATTTTTTAATGGAAAATTGATGGAAGTTACATACACCTTATTACATTTTCTTCTGCCAACATTTCAGAAATTAGCATTAGTAAGAAAGATAAAGGAGTGAAAATGTGAAATGAAACTAAGAAGTGATGTGCACATTCTTTATTTATTTTCCTTAGGTGGCCCACATAACTGTCATCTTTACTACTTTTTCAAACCCTCCTCTCAGCTTCTATGCTGTGGTGAGTCACTGTGTGAGATCCGCACAGCATTGCCACAGCCGGATAAGGCTCAATGATAGATGAAAGACTTCTTAGATATGGCAGGACCGAGGAATGACACTTCACACTGGATTAAAGGGTCGAGACTTTCTGAAAGTCTATATTTAAAATTCTGTACAAAAATCCATCAGACATTTTAGCATTATGGGCTATTTATACATGCACTGGTAAGAGCGGATTCTCCCTAATGTCACCTTATTATAATATAGAAGCTTACAGTGAAGTCGATTGGCACGTAAAAAAAAAAAATCTGCCTCATGCCCTAGATGACCTGTTTTCATTCTGTCAATCACTTGGTAAGTATGGTAGATCCTATGAGGCATAACATGATAGTGGGGCATGCTTGTTTTAAAGGGTTGATGGAGTGTGTCATGTTTCTTTGCAGTGTTTCAGAGTATCCACTAGTCTCATACAAAGTGGAAATCATTACTAGCACACTGATTTCTGAAACCTCATGGAAGTGAGGGAAACTGACTTTAGAACAACGTCATCTCTGTTTCCTTGATGTCCTCTCATTCTCTTTCATAACTCTTCAGGGACTAGACACATGGCCTCATGGAGTAAAACCATAGAGCTCCAATGAAAGGCAATTGACCGGGTTAGCATCAAGGGTGAAACAAACTCAGTGTCCACTTTAATAGGAACACCAGTGCAATTGCTCATTTATGCAGTTATTCAATTGGCCAATCATGTGGCAGCAGCACAAAGCATAAAATCATGCAGATACAGGTGAAGAGCTTCAGTTAATGATCACATCAAATATCATAATATGGGGAAAAGTGTGATCTCTGTGTGTAACCATTGCATGGTTGTTGGTGCCAGATGGGTTGGTTTGAGTATTTCAGAAACTGCTAATCTCCTGGGATTTTCACACACAACAGTCTCTAGAGTTTACACAGAATGGTGTGAAAAACAAAATAAAAAACCTACTGTGTGCAGGGGGTCTGCAGGCTGAAACACCTTGTTGATAAGAGAGGTCAGAGGACAATGGACAGATAGGTTCGAGCTGCTAGGAAATAGTAACTCAAATAAGCACTCCTTACGAACGTGGTGAGCAGAAAAGTATCTCAGCATGTACAAGTATCTCAACATTGAACCTTGAGGTGGATGGGCTACAACAGCAGAAGACCACATTGGGGTCCTCTGCTCTCAGCCAAGAGCAAGAATCTGAGGCTATTATGAACACAGACTCACCCAAACTGACCAGATGATTAAAAAATTGCCTTAAAAAAAAAGACTTTATCCAGTCTTCAACTGTCCAGTTTTGGTTGAGTCTGTGACCATGATAGCCTCAGATTCTTGTACAGGTGTTTCTATTAAAGTGGATAGTGAGTGTGCATCATAGTAATATACACATAGTCCTGTTTTGTATAGGTCCGAATTCTCTAAGCTAGATCCGCATGAAGAGTGGATACAGATACATTTTCAGTAAGAGTGAAGCTACATACAGTGCAGCCACCTTCTGTATATGAACAACTTCAAAGTAGGCTTCAAGCCTGAAGACACACTGA
The DNA here is from genome assembly GCF_023375685.1 of Ictalurus furcatus. Taxonomy (NCBI): domain Eukaryota; kingdom Metazoa; phylum Chordata; class Actinopteri; order Siluriformes; family Ictaluridae; genus Ictalurus; species Ictalurus furcatus. The sequence continues at coordinate 21,837,942 of NC_071257.1, read as the reverse complement.
CTGACTCATCCAAATGACTCTGATCTACAACACTGGTATCCAGCACTTGAACAGAAGATGGGTGGCTGGCTAATGGAGGTGTGAAGATCAGGAAGTACTATATAACTGACATATAGGACTGACGTACAAATAGCTGGGGATTCTCTGAACACACAGGAACCACAAGAAGAAGAAAAACACGAAAGTGCTGATATGAAAACATGCTATCAGAAACTAAAAATGCATTTCCCAGCACAGAGACACTAATCATGGCAGCACAAGCACTCAGCAATATATCAAAACATGACTGTATCATAATCAGGTAAAATCTATGGTGCCAACTTTGCAGAGAAGCCCAAATAACAGAGAACAGTGGAAAACAACATTCATGGATTTAAGATCCTTTAGGACTTTCAGAGCCAGACAGATATATAGAGTGAAAGATAAACATTTAGCATTAAGCAGTCCCTCCAGGATTTTGTGATTTTGCAAGCACAAACTCAAGCAAACTCATTGCAAATAAGCATTGCAAATATTGAAAAAATCCATAGCAAAATCACCTGGATTATGCATGTAACCCTGTTCACCGAGAAGGGAACGCGAGGTTACATGAGTTTCCCACTGTGAGAAGCACCCTCGCACGTGACCGGTATCTGAAGTCTGTGTGACATCATGCCTATTTATACTCCTGTTGTAGTCAGGTGACGTGGAATTTCGCATGTTGCGTGATTATAAAATGGCATCTGTAAACCACATCATTAACTGAATCATGGTGGAATCCATGTTCAAACTTTGATATCGAATGAATGTGTGTGGCGTACACCACCCTACTGCAGCACACATATCCTGTAAGGGTATCCCATTGGATAAAGCCGTCAAGGAGGCAACCCCCCTAGTGGAATGAGCCCTTATGCCCATGCGCATAGTGAGACCGTGCGCCTCATAGGAGATAGAGATTGTCTCCACCATCGAATTGGAGATGTGCTGTTTTGACACAGCATCATCTATAGTGTTGCCGCCAAGGCAGACCAGCAACTGCTCCACCTTACGCCACTGGCCAGAGCGGTGGGTGTAAGTACTGGACACAGTAGGTGCAATTTCTCTTATTCTGGTGTGAGGAATGGAGGAGGGCAGAAAGTCTGCAACACTACCTGCTTGGCAGCAGACATAGGCACTTTAGGAATATAATTCAGCCTAGGGTATCGGAAGGCCTTGGCTAATCCTGGGGCAAAGTCAAGGCAGGAAGGGGAAACAGAGAGAGCTTGTAGATCTCTTTCTCACTTGAGAGATATCAGGGCCAGCAAAAGAGCTACTTTTAGAGTCTGACGCTTCTCTGAGGCTGACTCTAAGGGCCCAAATGGGGCACCTGACAGACCTTCCAGGACCAAAGAAAGGTCCCAGGAAGGTATGCGTGGTCTGCAGATGGGCCTTAGTCACCTGACACTATGCAAAAACCTCGATGTTAGAGGATGTTGCCCCACAGAGGCTCCATCAATATGGTCATGACTGTAAGAACTCCAGTAGCTACTGTAGCTATTGTGCAGTCTACTAGGGCTAACTAATGTTCCTCACTCCACGTGACAAAAGGTCACCACTTGAGAGCATACAATTTTCTCGTGGATGGTGCTCTAGCATGCAATATGGTCTCTACAACCTCGGTTGAGAGACCAGAATCTATGAGCTGGTGCACCAGACCCACAGGTTCCATAGTTCTGGCCAAGGGTGATTATTCAACGCTCTGGCTTGAGACAGTAGATCCCTATGAATGGGAATCACGTCTAGCGGGGATATTTTCTCTGAGAACCATATTCGAGCTGGCCAATAAGGTGCTACTAGCAGCAGACGTAGACGGTCTTGGCGACCTCTCACTAGAACTTGTGGGAGCAGGGCGATCGAGGTAAAGGCTTACAGACGTGACCTCGGCCACGTGTGTACCATGGCGTCCAGCCCCAATGTTTATGACCACACCTCAGCCCATGAAGGAGGTGTCTCTCATTACCGTCTTGCAATAAGGAGACACCCCTAGAGTGTGACTCAATGCTAGAAACCAGGGACACCTACAAATTCTCAGAGCACATAGGAATTGCTGCATGACACTGATTATTCTTAGGGGTTTCATCCTCAGATGAAACCCCAACTTTTCAGCCACCACTGAAATGGTCTCATGTGCAGTAGGCCCAACATTATGATGATGGCTGCTGCTGCCATAAGCCCTAGCAGTCTTTCATAGAGAATGGAGGGGATGCCCAGACCCAGCTTTATCTTGCTCAATGTTGATAGGATTGACCCTACGCATGTTGAGGATAGATATGCCCTCATCGTAGTGGAATCCCATATAACCAGCAGGAAAGTCAACCTCTGCACTGGAGAAACCATTCTTTTCTTAGGGTTCAACCTGAGCCCCAAGCTCAAATTGTGAAACATTCACAATGCACACAGTCAGCCCCCTCAAGGGATGCTGCAGCATGCTCCAACCCAACCATTTCACACAGAAAATGTGTTCGTCCATCCCCGAAATAAAACGGGAGCACGGAGTAACTGAATTCTCTCTGACTCATATTTGCAAAGAGGTGAGGGATAGAAAAGTAATATATATATTTTCGCGACGGACCAGCCATGAAATACGCAGCCGTGGAGCGAGAGGCCCTGGCAATAAAGTGGGCCATCGAGGAGCTGCGGTACTACCTGGCCGGCCGGCACTTCGTCCTAGTAACGGACCACGCCCCCTTACAGTGGATGGCCAAGGCCTAAGACACGAACGCCAGGGTAACCCGCTGGTTCCTCGCCTTACAGGACTTCTCATATCAGGTCCAACACTGGGCGGGGGCCCAACATGGGAATGCAGATGGGCTCTCGCTGCGAGACACGCTCTGGGCCTGCCACCCAGCGGCAGTAGGCTCGGAGCTGGGGGGGGGGTACTGTCGCGACGGACCGACAGCCGGCGCGCATGATAAGAAAGTCACTCCTTCCCCGACTGTCGCGCAGGCACGAAGCGGACAGCCTCGCGCCAAACACACCATCAGCTGGAAGGACCGTCACGGTGGGGCGGAACCGCAGACACTACACTGGCCGGCGATTGGGGAGTCAGTCGGGAGAATTCCACCACTCAGGCGACGGGGGAAGAGTATAAGAGGACACTCTTCCACCCGTGCGAGGGAGAGTACTAACTCACAGACCACGTGTGCGTCCTTTTGCTGCATAAAGGTATTCCGACCTCCGACACGGCAACATAATTTCTCTAATCTCTCTCTCTCTCTCTCTCATTCTCTTCCCGAAGGTTCGCGTGCGGACGAAGACGCCAGCTGGTGAGATCACACACGACGTGGATGACGGCACGGGAAACCCCCACACACTTCCTGGGAACCCCAACACGCCCTCGAGAGCGTAACAACGCCAGCCACACCCCCAAAAAACCTCTCACACTCACCCACACACGCCTCCTCACTGCAGACAGCACCGAGTAAGAAAAATAAAACCTTAATCACTGTATCACTACAACCAGTCTCCTGCGTATCTGTGCTCCGCCTTCCCCGGGCTATTTCCCTTACAATATATATATATATTATTATATACATACATATATATATGTATATATTATTATATATACATTAGGCTGATGACCTGGTTTACAGGTGCCGTTTTATAATCACGTGATGCACAAAATGCCACGTCACCTGATCACGGCAGGCCTATAAATAGGCATGATTTCACATTTTCAGATACCAGTCACACGTGAGGGCACTTCACACAGTGTGAAGCTCACACAACGTGGAGTTCCCTTTGAAAGGGAACAAGCATTTTTGGCCACAACAATCCCAAAAAAAACTCCATGAAATCCTGTATGGACTGATTAATAGAAAAATATATATTATTAATAGATATTGAGCAAAAAACAGTATCTGAAATAAATGTGAAAATCCCAGGTGTTTGGTGATATCTGAAGGAAGATAACCAGCACAAATAATACAAAGATTACCAAGAAGTGGAACTGATGTGTTTATAACATGTTTGAATTTACAATGCCAATCAAATTCTTAGACAGACTAGACTGAATGTATCATTTTCATTTATTTTTTCAAAGAAATTTCAATAGAGAAGATGATGCCTAGTATATGTACAGTGAGGGAAAAAAGTATTTGATCCCCTGCTGATTTTGTATGTTTACCCACTGACAAAGAAATGATCAGTCTATAATTTTAATGGTAGATTTATTTGAACAGTGAGAGACAGAATAACAACAAAAAAATCCAGAAAAACCCACATCAAAAATGTTATAAATTGATTTGCATTTTAATGAGGGAAATAAGTATTTGACCCCTCTGCAAAACATGACTTAGTACTTGGTTTAAAAACCCTTGTTGGCAATCACAGAGGTCAGACGTTTCTTGTAGTTGGCCACCAGGTTTGCACACATCTCAGGAGGGATTTTGTCCCACTCCTCTTTGCAGATCTTCTCCAAATCATTAAGGTTTCGAGTCTGACGTTTGGCAACTCGAACCTTCAGCTCTCTCTACAGATTTTCTATGGGATTAAGGTCTGGAGACTGCCTAGGTCACTCCAGGACCTTAATGTGCTTCTTCTTGAGCCACTCCTTTGTTGCCTTGGCCATGTGTTTTGGGTCATTGTCATGCTGGAATATCCATCCACGACCCATTTTCAATGCCCTGTCTGAGGGAAGGAGGTTTTCACCCAAGATTTGACAGTACATGGCCCCGTCCATCGTCCCTTTGATGCGGTGAAGTTGTCCTGTCCCCTTAGCAGAAAAAAAACCCCAAAGCATAATGTTTCCACCTCCATGTTTGACGGTGGGGATGGTGTTCCAGGGGTCATAGGCAGCATTCCTCCTCCTCCAAACACGGCGAGTTGAGTTGATGCCAAAGAGCTCCATTTTGGTCTCATCTGACCTCAACGCTTTCACCCAGTTGTCCTCAGAATCATTCAGATGTTCATTGGCAAACTTCAGACGGGCATGTATATGTGTTTTCTTGAGCAGCGGACCTTTCGCGCGCTGCAGGATTTCAGTCCTTCACGGCGTAGTGTGTTACCAATTGTTTTCTTGGTGACTATGGTCCCAGCTGCCTTGAGATCATTGACAAGATCCTCCCGTGTAGTTCTGGGCTGATTCCTCACTGTTCTCATGATCAATGCAACTCCACGAGGTGAGATCATGCATGGAGCCCCAGGCCGAGGGAGACTGACAGTTCTTTTGTGCTTCTTCCATTTGCGAATAATCGTACACCAACTGTTGTCCCCTTCTCACCAAGCTGCTTGGCAATGGTCTTGTAGCCCATTCCAGACTTGTGTAGGTCTACAGTCTTGTCCCTGACATCCTTGGAGAGCTCTTTGGTCTTGGCCATGGTGGAGAGTTTGGAATATGACTGATTGATTGCTTCTGTGGACAGGTGTCTTTTATACAGGTAACAAACTGATATTAGGAGCACTCCCTTTAAGAGTGTGCTCCTAATCTCAGCTCGTTACCTGTATAAAAGACACCTGGGAGCCAGAAATCTTTCTGATTGAGAGGGGGTCAAATACTTTTTTCCCTCATTAAAATGCAAATTAATTTATAAAATTTTTGACATGCGTTTTTCTGGATTTTTTTGTTGTTATTCTGTCTCTCACTGTTCAAATACAACTACCATTAAAATTATAGACTGATCATTTCTTTGTCAGTGGGCAAACGTACAAAATCAGCAGGGGATCAAATACTTTTTTCCCTCACTGTATAGATTTATTTAAAAAATGGACCAGTCATTTTTAAAATACCCGCCCAACAAGTAGCACTTAGGGGAAACAAACAGCTAATATACTTGGCATACATATTAACTTTTTCAAGACTAATGGAAAATGGAAAAGTCTCCTCGTGAAACTGTTTGCGAGAATTACAAGTGTGTGCAAAATTTTCGTCAGGGATGCTATGAATAAAATATAAACTAGATAGGTTTTTGTTTAACAGTTTTTGGTCCCTGCCAATAAAATATTTGGCATTTCATAGATATTTGTAAAAATAGTCAATTATAAGAAACCCCTTCAGTGAGCATATTTGTCTAAACTGTATTGTATGTATTTATTTTCTGGTTATAAATGTTTCTGAGATTATGACTCAAAGAAAAAAAAATTAACTGTTTAGTTTACTGCCATAAAAAGCAACTATGTGGCAGCCACATGTTGGTAGTAGGTTAAAGTGTTTTCTACATATCTTGGAACTATGTTGCTCACTGGGGTAACCAGCTGGTACACTACTGTTTTAGCAAAAATGGTAAAACAGAATGTTCTGGATTGATCATAACCATTAGTTGAATTGTTAATTACTGAGCTCTCAGTTCTATGATGGCTGTCTATCAGTGAGTAATGCTCCACTTAGTGTTTACGCACATTTCAACATCCGTATTGTATGAGTTACTGTTACTGAATGTGTCTCACTACTACATTACTGTACTGCATGAGTTTCACTACCACATTCTCACAAAACTAAAATTAAACTAAGCTAAAATATTTTTTTAGTCACAGGAAATGACAGTTTCCAGTAACAGTCTAAGTAAGTAAGTTGTAACATACTATACATACTTTTCTGTAATAGTAAAGAAATTATTTATGGTCCTGAAATTTTGTGAGAGGTTAAGGCCTCTGAAGGCTGAATGAAAAGGATTGTTTGGATGAATATTGTGCAATGGACTATTTACAATATCTTAGTAGAACTTTTGGGTCTCTGTTATAGTTTTAGGTATAATAAATGGTCTAGAAAATGTTTTTTAAAATAAAGTTTATATAACTGTTTCATTTATCAAATATGTTGTTGGATTTAGTGCCTGTTTATCTGCAGCCTGCTTTCAGTGTAATTAGAGTTTCTAATCTATCACATTCTGTCAAAGCTCTTAGCTCTCTTAGAGTTGAAATTTACCAAGAAAGATTCCATTGTCCGAATCCACAGCCCTGGCTGCAGTAATGCAGCACTGAGGTGATCTCATCTCACTAACATGACATTTATTTTCTTCCTGAGAACACAGGTTTACTCCAGTGGTGATATTAATATGATCAGTGTGCATCCCTTTCTCTGTTCCATCTTAATTGTCCATTATTCAATCATATTCCACATATGAATAATTCCAAAATAAAGAACACATACATAAGTATGACTTATGGTGGTTCAGAAAGTGTTAACAGAGATATGTGCTTGACATTGGTTGCAAAATCAGAACTCTGTATCTGGCTTAGAGCTTCCCCGCTGATTCACAATCAGAAACAGTCACTGAAATAGTGCAGCCAGGACACTAATGGGCTATGCCATGGAGGAGCACAGACACACAGTTAAAGCACTGAAATGAAGTCAGAGAAATGGGACTCAAGCATGGACAGAGGTATATTTTACTGGTTGTTTTGCTGTATGTTTATTAATGTAGTCCCACTGCTCCAGATTACACAGAGGCAGATGCACAGAGATAAATCAAAATTAGATAGTGAATTATTTCCAATGTTGAACACTGCATGTTGAGCTGGACCAGAATATCTCTGATATGACTTACTGTCATTTGATGGATGATGACCTCTTCTAAAATCTCAGAACACACATCAACGTGGCACCTCAATCTCTCTATCTTTCTCGCGCTCTCTCACTCAATCGCCCTATTGTTCCTTATATAATTCCACATTTGGAGTTTAGCTACTTCATACATTGTACAGTGCAATTCACTGGAAAATTCATCCCTTTGTTAAATACCATTTTTTGAAGGAAGGTGGGTCTCTCTAACCAGTGTAGTGTGAGCCGGATTGGACTGGGAAAAACCAATCAATCAGCAAAGAAGCAAAATGGTGATCAAATTGTTGGTGACTTGTCATATGTTTGCTAATGCTGTGAAGGCAGCCAGTCAATTAGTACTTGGCTTACTGCTATGCAGTCAATGTTGAGAGAGGCGTTTGTTTACAAGTTTTCCAGAAACCATCCAAACCTTCCATTAAATCAAACCCTCCATTTATCTATCTCCTGCTTATTTGCTGAATAGAGATGTTTTCTGCGTATGATAACATCATCTAATACTCTGCCTCATAGTGACCTCTAAACTAGTCCCACATTGTCCCTCCTTCTTTTCACTACTTCAACCCTTGCAGCCAGTCACACATTTTAAAGCAGACATATGGCCATGCTGTCCCCCGCCAAACGCTCAGGGAGGTTTAGGCCCTGCTCCAGGAGGCCATTCAGTCCGGCCAACTGACTGCAAACCCAGCTCTGTAAATTACACTGATTGGACTAGTGAACAGACGGACAGGTCGAAGGAAGCACACAGTGTACAGAGTAAACAGTGCCTGTTTACTCTGATTCAGTCATAACAGAAGTGCATGTTGGGATAGAGGGATAGCCTGTAGTAAACAATGGGAGAGATTTCCAAAGCAAGAAAGGAGAAACAGCATGTTTTCAGAAGGAATATTAAGTATGCTTGGTCATGTCAAATATATCTCATATAGTGTCTGTTACACCACACTATAGGCCAGGATTATGATGACACCTGACTATACTCATGCATGCAGATGTGGAAGCTATGCGAGTTGCATTGTTCACAACTCCCCTTCGTAAAAGCAGAGCCAAAACATCCCTGTCTGGCAGGTTTCATGTCAAATTGTGAAATGTTTTTATGCCAAAAAACATATTGCAATATGCATATTTGTCTCTGTAGGAGCCATTTACTAATCTTGTATTTCTATAGTTGTGTGTCCTCTGCAGGTGAGGTGATGCCTTAAAAGCCCAGGTGTTGCTTGTTGAGGGTGGCCTGCTGGGAGCACACAGTCTCTAGACCTTCACCTTTGTTTTTGTGCTGGACTTTTATGCAATTTGTCGTAGTTGTTTGGCAAACATTGCATTTTTATAAATTTTTATTTTCAACTTTATTTGTAACATCAATAAGTTAATAAACAGCATGGAATTCAACCAAAACCTTGTGGACAATGGATTTATAAACAAAGGAAGAGTCAAAAAACTCAGCAGACCCAAGAAGTGACTAAATGTACAATTTATTTAAGGATAGTCACTACAGTCTCAGTTCAAAAACATGGAAATGTTAAACAGACTATCTCTAGTAGTTTATTTTCTAAACATTTCTGAAACTGTTGTCTTTTTTTAATAAGCTGTATCAATTTGTATACCATGAGCTCATATTCAAAAGTAGTGATTAATGAAGAAGCACCAAAAGATTAGTATGTAAAAAGTTTTGTTAGTGTTGCATCCTCAAAGCTAGGGTTACTGCCTGTATGGAGTGCCCTGTGTTCTCCACATCTCCGTGTGGGTTTCGTACAGGTTTTCTGCTTTCATAGACTGGGTAAGTATAGCAAAATAATTACAATTTATAAATGTTTCATATTGTAAACTTGCAATGTGCAGTGATAGCCTGGAAAGGAACAAGGAAACTGAGGAAGAAAAAGATGCACATGCTGTATATTGTGTTCTCTTAGACCATGCTACAGCAAATGTTCAGAACAAGACCAAAGAGCACTGCTGAGAGCACTGCATCAGAACACTGGTAGTTACCAGTAATTAATGTAGATCAATACAAGTTGCATAAGTAAAGCACCATGCCTCATAAGAACACTAATCACCCTGCATACACTGTTCTTCATTCCCCTGTCTGGCAAACGTTACAGAGCTATTAGCACTCAGACCATAAGATTTAGAGACTAGTTTCTATCTGCAGGCCATCAGGCTGCTCAATAAACATTAAACTGCACCTACATTTTATTTAACTACACTTAAACACAGCATTGTAAGCTTGCTGTTTAAACATTTCAACTAATTTGCACTGTTTTTGTCACTTTAACTTGTCACTGTAGTCTCTGTGATTGCTCTATGTCTCACTTGTCATGCTATAGTCTCAAAGGAATGTTTGTTGTGTGCAATGTCTAACATATTTACTAATGTTGGCTTTGTATGACATATAAGGTGTGTTAGGATTCAATGTTCTATAATCTGTACTTAATGTAATTGTTGTTGAAGTCTATGGGGAGATGACACCTAAGTATGAATTTCATTATATTCTGAACACATGACAATAATGAGCTTTGACTTGACAGTGTTCAGGACTGTGAAAGCCTTAGGCACCTATCCTTAGGCCATCTATCCATCTATTTTCTGTACTGCTTATCCTACACAGGGTCACAGGGAGCCTGGAGCCTATCCCAGGGGACTCTGGGCACAAGGTGGGGTCAGCCTGGATGGGGTGCCAACCCATCGCACGGCACAATCGCACACACCCATTCACACACTACAGACAATTTAGAGATGCCAGTCAGCCTAAATCACATGTTTTTGGACTGAGGGAGGAAACCGGAGTACCCAGAGGAAGCCCCCAAAGCATGGGGAGATCATGCAAGCGCCATACAGGGCAGAGGCAGGAATCGAACACCGAACCCTGGAGGTGCGAGGCATACGTACTAGCCACTAAGAGACCTTAATAATAATAATAATGCCTCTGGCTTAACAAGGTTTTGTTTTGAAATGTCACATGTTGCCATTTGTGATGAAGTGGAAGGTAATGTTTCCTTCTGATGACTCTTCCATGCAGATCATGTTTGTGTAAGTAATAGTCCACCATCACTCATGTTTCGGCTAAACCTTCCTGCATTTCCTTGCTGTGTGGGGTTTTTGCTTTGCATTTCTGCCCAGCATATGGGCAGTTCTTGGTCTTCCCTTAACTTCCCCAGTTCCCTTAAACTGGCATTTTTAATGATTTTTGGAGAGTGAAAATGGGAGCCTTTCTAATCACTTCTATGATGTTCATAATGTTTCAATAGATTTCTCTCTGGCTGTCCTTGCAGCACTTTCTATATGGCAATTTTCCACTACTAAAGCACATTATGGTGAGTTGTGGATTTATGTACTCTGTGGGTTTTAATCCTAAAACTAGATTGGGTTTTTTTTTTTATCTCTTTATATTCCCTTTTTAATACTGAGATTTGAATTAATTGGAGAAAGGGCATGTGCAGGTTACCAAGTTTAACTGTTGAAGCTATGCACAGACAGCTTGAACTATTTGCCCTCTTTGAGGGCAAGCCTAAATCTCAGGGGCTCCAGTGTTTTTGTGGATAGAAAGTTCAGTCTTACAATCCATATAGTCTGTCTTTATCAGTTCCTATTTCATTTAGAGTTTCGTTGTTGCCTTTAAAGATTAAAAACCAAAGGTGATAGGGCCTTTTCTGTAATGGCAGTGAGGCTTTGGAATAGTCTGCCCATCTCGATCAGATCTTCCCCTACAATAAATTCATTTCAATCATCCCTGAAAACTTATTTCTTCTCTCAGACATATTTATAATCTACCCTGTCTAGCTGCTTATTCTTTGGTCTTAGTTATGTCTGGTTTGTTTACTTATAGTAATTATTTGTTTAGATATTTATTTAAATTCTATATTATGCTGTATTTTAATGCATTCCATATTATGTATGATGTGCAGCACTTGTGTTGTTTTAATTGTATTATATAAATCAATTTGACTTTGACTTTGCCTTTAAGTTTGATCTGAAGTAGAATTATTAAAATGTCAACCCATACAAAAAACACTGCAAAAGAAATAAAATAATACAGACCTTTATCATCTTCCCAAATGCCTTTTTCACATGCTAAGGGGCAATACATTGGTAGTATGAAAGTTGCTTTACAGAGAAAGCAATTTTGTAATTACTTTCAATTTACAGAATTTAAAAGTTAAAACATTTCCAAAATCAGTGACTGTTGCTTTAAAGATTCTGGCCCCAGCAGACTTCTAAAATAATTGCAAGCATCCTTGCATTCAATTATTATGTTTCCAGAGGGACATACATAGAAACATAGAAAGCGAAGCCATCTTGAATGCAGGGTATCATTTTCCCATTCATACAGATGCAATAATATATACAAACAATCAGTGCTGGCTGGTATAAATGGGCTAGCAGGGCTCTAGCTTTCTTAAATAAAAATGAGAGTCATCATGTTATTTGCTGTTAAGGAATGGCTAAAAGTACATTATGTTTTACATTTACATTTACATTTATTCACTTAGCAGACGCTTTATCCAAAGTGACTTACAAATGAGAAAAATACAAGTAAAGTGATATATCAAGCAGAGAACAATACAAGTAGTGCTACCATACAAGATCCATTAATTGAGTTCCAGGAGAAGCAAAGTGCACAGAGTAGAGGTGTAAGTGCAATTAGTTGGTTAGGTGTTCAAGGAATGTTTTCCTTTTCTAGAACCAAGAACAACAGCACAACTAACAGGTGTAAGTCAAAATTCACAGAACCGTATGAAGCAGAGGCTGGGGCTGATTTCCTTCTAGACCAAAGTGTAGATTCAAGCAGTCAGTTGTGTCAAGTACTCATACCTGGTGAAATGCCCCCTAGAATTACTGCATATTGGGGTAATTTAATTAAGGCCACTCCTCTGACAAATTAATAACATGTCATCAGCAGAGATTGAGAAGGCAAATGTGAAATACAACAGCGGATATAATAAAAACGAATTAAGTTGATTACTGTTTTGAGCACTGCCACCCCCCCCCCCCCCACCAAAAATGTATCTCCTGGGACCTGACAGAGCAAGGTATGGTGCATTCTGGGAGCAGGTTGCATGGGAATAGGGACAGTGTGCCCCAGTTCCATTATTATTTCTGCTGAGTGTAAGGTTCAGTGCTAAACAACATTCAGCTCTATGCTGCTGTTATTTTCAGACACACAATTCAAAGGTCACTGATTCATTGATTGTTAAAAAAGCTATACCATGACTTCAAAGTTGCCTATATCAAACAACTTGAGATAAATATAATGTTTAAGTGAATTTCTTCTACAACTTCTTTTATGAAAGATTCAACTAATTCTAAATTAAAAATCTTCTGTCAGTCCTCATTAACCTCACTGCTTATCAGAGGGTTAAAGCCTGAGGCATACAGGACTGTGGAGCAACTTATAGAAATTTTAATGTGTGAATCATAGCAATATAAGCAGTATGGTTTTTCATTTAAAACATCATATCCCAGATTTAAGATCACCAATACATATTGTTATTTAGTACAATTACCTTGCAATTAAAATTCTGAGCATATATACTACATATTGTACCAAATACAAATCAAGAAATGTCACTCTCAGACTCTTTGGCTATAAGTTGCATAGTCCTCATATTATATACAGGTGCATCAAAAAAAAATTACAATATCATGGAAAAATTAATTTTTTTTCTGTAATTTAATTCAAAAAGTGGAACTTTCAAATATTCTAGATTTGATACACATAAAATGAAATATTTCAAGACTTTTTTTTTTCTTTTAATCTTGATGATTATGGCTTACAGCTCATGAAAATCAAACATCCAATATCTCAAAATGTTTGAATTAAGAATTTATAATACAGAAATATCGACCTTCTGAAAAGTATGTTAGTTTATGCACTCAATACTTGGTTGGAGCTCCTTTTGCACGAATTACTGCATCAATGCGGCGTGGCATGGAGGCAATCAGCCTGATCAGCTGAGGCATTCTGAAAGCCCAGGTTGCTTTGATAACGACCTTCAGCTCATCTGTATTGTTGGGTCTGGTGTCTATCATAGATTCTCTATCAGGGTCAGGTCAGGCGAGTTGGCTGGCCAGTCAAGCACAGTAATACCATGGTCAATAAACCAGTTACTAGTAGTTTTTTCACTTTGGGCAGGAGCCAAGTCCTGCTGGAAAAGGAAATCAGCATCTCCATAAAGCTTGTCAGCAGATGGAAGCATTAAGTGCTCCAAAATCTCCTGGTAGACGCTGCATTGACTCTCAACTTGAAAAAACACAGTGGACCAACACCAGCAGATGACCTGGTGCCCCAAATCATCACTGACTGTGGAAACTTCACACTGAACTTCAAGCAGCTTGGATTCTGTGCCGCTCAACTCTTCCTCCAGACTCTGGGACCTTGATTTCCAAATTAAATGCAACATTTACTTTCATCTTCCCCATGATTGTGGTTGTGTGTACTGAAACAGACTGAGAGATTAAAGGCTCAGGAAACATTTGCAGGTGTTTTGAGTTAATTAGCTGATTAGAACTCTCTCAGGTCGAAATTTCTGTATTATAAATTCTTTATTCTAATAGTTTGAGATACTGGATTTTTGATTTTCATGAGCTATAAGCTGTAATCATCAAGATTAAAACAACAAAAAAAAAAGGCTTGAAAGGTTTCCCTTTATGTGTAATGAATCTAGAATATATGAAAGTTGAAATCTTTTTTAATTAAATTACAGAAAAAAAATAACTTTTCCATAATCGTTTATTTTTTTTTTTTTAGATGCACCTGTATTGATTCAGTGTCACTTGGTGTAATCTCACTTTTGCTTTGGTTTATTGCTTGGATTTGACACTTATAGCATGATCATTTGCTGCTCTATTCCACCTGACCTTTTCAGGACTCCACTCTTAATTGAGTGTGTAGTGTAAGTGTCAGATATTTTTCAGCCTTACATTGTAGCATAGTTCATCAAATGAGAGCTCTTCACCTACTTCACATTGAAGGCAAACACCTGGGAATAACCTGTTTTAAATATATTATTAATCTCTATTCTAATCATATTTATTAAATATAGACAAACATTCAACTAACCTGTTAACATCCATATAAATGATGGGCATATCAATATAAAGTGTATAAATAAGAAATGCTTGTGAAATATGATTACTGTATGTGAAAATACAGCAATTCCATATTAATCACAATATTGCTTAATTATACTACGTAAACAATATAAGAATTGATTAAAGAAGTCACGCCCAACGCTGGCAGAGTGTTATGGGAGCTGTATTTTAAGAAATGTCTGTTACACAGAAGGGCCATAGCTCAGAAAAGATTAAGTGATCACATCAGAAGAATGGCACTCAGGAGGGCTCTCTCCACCTACTAAATCAAACACAACTGTGCTTACCCATTTTTGCAAAAAGGTGAAAATGCCAGGAGCCTTGCCACTGCAGAGGAAATGCTCAGAGGAAATGCTACTTGTGTCTGGAATAAATTTGATTATGCTCAAAATTTCCATTCACATTCATTCTTCATTGTGCTTACTGTGAATAGTATAAACATATACAGTTGCAATCAAAATTATTCAACCCCCATTGCAAATCAGGTTTCTTGTCAAAATGTACAGACTTTCAGCTGTTTGCAATGAACAAATCAAACAAAAGCAATTGAAATAGTTCAACACAACGAATGTTTCAAGTGGTTTTCCCAAATTCAACTGAAAATGTAACTTATAATGACTTCTCCAGTTTCAAAATTATTCAACCCCTTGAATAGAAACCCTCACAATAGCACAAATATGTGGATATCTTCAGGGGAAATGATATACCCTAAGAAGGAGAAAATGGCTATATGGAACTCCCACTTTTCTGCCTTCATATACTCTAGTAACCTCATCAAAATGGTTGCCATGTAACAGATATGCTCTTCTAGACTTGATGAGTATACTAAAATATCATCAATATACACAATTATCAACTTATTAAGCATACCACAGAGGTGGTCATTCGCAAATGACAGGCAATAGATATACCATATAGTTTAACCATGTAAAAGAAGGCAGTTTTCCAGTTGTTTCCTTCCCTTATGAAAGCAAATGAGGTTGTATTCGCTATGCAGGTCCAATTTTTTCGAAAAAGTCCACTCTATGACATTGGTTCAGTGTAGCTGGAAGCTAAAGCATAGGGTAAGAGAAATTTACTGTGACTTCACCTAGTTTCTGAGTCTATGAATTGTCAGACACCACCACCCTTCTTCTCCACAAAAAAGAAGCATGAAGATGCAGCAAAAGTTGATGGACAAATTAACTTGTGCCATAGGGCATAGTGATATATTCCTCAATAGCAGAAGTTTCTTTAATAGACAGGTAAACATAAGAGAAAGGGGGTGATATAACTGGCAGGAGGTCTATGGCACAGTATCAGGGACAGTGAGGAGGAAGTTCTCTGGTTTTGGTCTTGCTAAAGACCTCCACCAGGTTGCTATAATCAGGTGGTAGTCATGGTTTCATAGCAATCATGTCCTACTTGTACCAGTAGTGTCTGTTTCTTTCTTTCTTTCTTTCTTTTTTTTTATTGGAACCACTATGAGCCCAAAGGACATCCATCTGCTGCGTGTACTTGGAGAAGCATGTGGCAAAGCTGAGTGCGGATGTGAAGTGATTGGACCAGGTGCTGATTGATAAAGCTGCCTGCAGCTCCTGAGTCAATTATGCCTGTAACATTGGCATAATTGAGTTAACACCCCAATACAAACTATTGTGATTTTAAATGATGTGGTAGTGTTAGCATTTACTGATTCTCTCACCACATCCCTAGAGCATGCTTTATGGATGTCAAGTGTCGCGACGGGCAGAGAGCCTTCGCACACAAGAAGGAAATCGCTCCTTCTCCAACTGCCGCACCGGCACGACGTGGGCAGCTTCGTGCCGAACATTCCGCCAGCCGGAAGGACCGCCACGGCGGGGCGGGACTGACGCGATGCCGGCCAGCGACTGGCGGACCCAACGGAGAAATTCCACCACTCAGGCGACGGCGGAGGAGGATAAAAGGGCGCGCTTCCGGCCGTACGGGAGAAGAGAAGACCGTAGCGACAAGACGGACTCCGTGCGTGTTTTCCAGCGACATAGCGACTCACAATCACCGAGCACGACGGTAACCTCACGCCCCACGCTAATCTCTCTCTCTCTCTCTCTCTCTCTCTCTCTCCCCACAAAAGGTGCAAGCGCGGACGAGATCGCCGGGTGGTGAGAGTCCCACCTACGGAGGACGCCGGCCCGGGAAAACCCTCGCCCCCGTCTCGGGAATCCCGCCTCCGCCACGAGTAGGCTACACCGGCAGTCACGCCTCCACAAGCCCCGCACTCATCCCCTCACAACCCACTCACTTCACCCTTGCACCAATAAACCACCGTTTGTGAACGTTCTTCTGCCTCCTGTGGGTCTGTACGCCGCCCTTCCCCGGGCTAATTCCCCACACTGGTGGAGAATGCGGGCATAGTACAGACTCGCCTACCACAAACGTAAAAAAAAAAAAACAACGAGAGAGAGAGAGAAAATAAATAAATAAATTTAGAAAAAAAAAAGAGAGAGAATAAATAAATAAATAAATAAATACCAACCCCCCCCCCCCCCCAAAATGGACCACGTCCTGCAACACCTGCTGGAGACAAGCCTCCAGCAGCACGCTGTGACGCAGCAGCTCGCCGAGAGCCTTCAGGTCGCCACACAGACACTGATCGCCATGAGGACTGAGACCCCCGCCGCCTCCGTGCCTCTCCCCGACGCAAGTAGCGAGACCCGCCGCCTACTACCCCCCCTCGGCCCCGAAGAGGACCTCGAGGTGTACTTCGAAGCCTTCGAGAGTATCGCCCGCCGGTAGGGGTGGGACCGTGACGACTGGCCACGCGCCCTTGGTCCACTGCTCACGGGAGAGGCCCGAACAGCCTACTATGCCCTCGAGCCGGAGGAGGCCGCGGACTACCTGGCGATGAAGGAGGGAGTCCTGGCATGGTGTGGCCGAACCCCTGGCCAGGCTGCTACTGAATTCCATCGCTGGGTTTATCGACCAGGGGCCCGACCACGTTGCCAGATGAATGCCCTCATCCGGACCACCAAACGATGGCTCCGGCCGGATCGGCATACCGCCTCGGAGGTGGCGGAGAAAGTGGCGGTCGACCGTTTCCTGAGGGCACTACCCCGGGCAGAGAGATAGGCCGTGGGGGCACACGCCCCAACTACGCCCCAGGAACTCCTAACTGTCCTGGAGCAAACCTTGGCCACCCTGGAGCTCGACCCCGGGGAGCAGCAGCACCTCGATCGGCCCCCTGGTGCCCCGGGCACCCGGTCCGACCGCCAGACCCGGCCCCGCACCTGGAGGAACCCCCAGAGGGCGCCCACTTGTGAACACCCCCGAGACGAGCCCATGCCTACAGAGCCGGAGAGGGAAGCCGCCCGGCTGCTTACAAAACCATGGCTGGCAGGCTGCGCCCTCCATCAGCAGCAACCGCCGGAGGCGCCCTCTTTGACGGTGTGGGTCAAAGGGAGACCGGTAACCGCCCTGCTGGACACCGGGAGCACGGTGACCCTCGCCCGGCCCTCCATCCTGCCTGAGGAGCGCCGCCCAAGGGGGATGCTCACCGTGACCTGTGTCCATGGGGACACCCGGGAAGTCCCCTCAGCCGAGGTCCAGATCCGGGGCGAAGCCGGCACCTGGCCCCTCCAGGTCGGAATCGTCCCCGAACTCCCCGTGCCCCTCCTCCTGGGACGAGACTGGCCAGGACTCCTGGTGGTACCGAGAGCCGAGCCCCGGAGATTGCGGCGACGTACGAAGGGGACCCCGGCCCGGCCGGCCTACCTGGCCCAGGACAACGGAGAGGCCACCATGGAAGGTAAGACCCCCCAAGCTACTAACCCTCTGTCATCTGTCTTTCCCCAGGTGAACCGAGAGGGGAAGTTCGGCCGGGAGCAGAAGGAGGACGACCGGTTGAAGCACTGCTGGGCTCAGGTACGGGTGATAGAGGGGGTCGACCAGAGTCCAGACCTGATGCTCCCCACATCGTACTTCCTCGTCCGAGGGGGGCTCCTCTACCAACGGGCCTGCCGCCGCGGGGAGCAGGTGGACCTACTGGTGGTGCCCCGACCCAAGACGGCCGTCTTATTGCACCTAGCCCACACCCATCCACTCGGCGGCCACCTGGGGGCCCGAAATACCCTGGAGAAGCTGCGGGACTGCTTCGTGTGGCCCGGGATGGATGCGGAGGTCCGGGCCTTTTGCCAACAGTGCCCGCAGTGCCAGCGCACGGCCCCACGGAGGCCCCCGCCAGCGCCCCTGATCCCCCTGCCCATTATCGGCGTCCCGTTTGAGCGAGTGGGCATGGATCTCGTGGGGCCCCTACCCAAGTCTGCCCGGGGCCATGAATACATCCTGGTCCTCGTCGACTACGCCACGCGGTACCCCGAGGCGGTGCCGCTCCGCAAGGCCACCTCGCAAAACATCGCCAGGGAGCTGGTACTCCTCTTCAGTCGAGTGGGGATCCCCAAGGACGTTCTGACCGACCAAGGTACGCCTTTTGTCTCGAAGCTAATGGCGGATTTGTGTCGTCTGTTGCAGGTGAAGCACCTCCGGACGTCGGTCTACCACCCCCAAACCGACGGGATGGTCGAGAGGTTCAATCAGACCCTCAAGCGGATGCTGCGCCGGGTGGTGGACGAGGAGGGAAGGAACTGGGACCTCCTCCTCCCCTACGTACTTTTCGCCATTCGGGAGTGCCCCCAGGCGTCCACGGGCTTCACGCCCTTCGAGCTCCTGTTCGGGCGGCGCCCGCGGGGATTGTTGGACGTGGCCCGCGAAGCCTGGGAGGAGCAACCATCCCCCTTCCGCTCCGTCGTCGAGTACGTGCAGGACATGCAAGCAAGGATTGACAGGGTGGGCCCCATCGTCCGGGAGCACATGCACGCGGCGCAGGAGGAGCAGAAGAAGGTATACAACCGCCCCGCACAGCCCCGGGAATTCCAGCCGGGGGACCGGGTCCTCCTGTTAGTGCCCAGCAGCGCCTGCAAGTTCCTCGCCCGGTGGCAAGGTCCATATACCGTCCTCGAGCGCCGGGGCCCGGTCAACTACCGCCTGCAGCAGCCCGGTAAGCGGACGGACGAGAAGCTATACCATGTAAACCTGCTGAAAAAATGGGTGGAACCAGCCCCGGTGGTGTCGGCGTTCGCAGCTCAGGACTCGGACCGGGGCAAGGGTACCTTGGTCGGCTTAGGGGAGGACCTCACCCCCGCCCAAAGACAGGAGCTTACCGAGCTGATCGACCAGTTCGCAGATGTGTTTTCGGCTACCCCGGGGATGACCCAGCTGGTCCAGCATGAAATCAAGACTCCTCCCGGTGTAGTGGTGAGACAAAGGCCCTACCGTGTCCCCGAGGCTCGGCGCCAGGCCATCGAGGAGGAAGTCAGTCGCATGCTGCGGGACCACGTCATCGAGGAGTCCAGCAGCCCCTGGTCCAGCCCCATCGTCGTCGTGCCGAAGCCGGATGGGAGCGTGAGGCTATGCAACGACTTCCGGAGGCTGAACCAGGTGTCAGAGTTCGACAGCTACCCCCTCCCCAGAGTGGACGACCTGGTCGAGAGGCTGGGGAGAGCCCGATTCATATCGACCCTGGACCTCACCAAAGGCTACTGGCAAGTGGCGCTCGCACCGGAGGCAAGGCCCAAGACGGCCTTTAGCACGGCCACCGGCCACTGGCAGTATCGGGTTCTCCCTTTTGGGCTGCACGGGGCGCCCGCCACGTTCCAGCGGCTAATGGACATCCTCCTGCGGCCCCACCGGCAGTTTGCAGCGGCCTACCTGGACAACGTGGTCATCCACTCCTCCACCTGGGCCGACCACCTGTTCCACCTCAGGGAGGTCCTGAAAGCACTCCGGGCGGCCGGCCTGACCGCCAACCCAAAGAAGTGCCACCTAGGGCTGACGGAAGCCCAGTACCTGGGATACTGCATCGGACGGGGAATGCTGAAGCCCCAACTAAAGAAGATCGAGGCTGTGAAGGGCTACCCGCGTCCGACATCGAAAAAGCAGGTACGTGCCTTCTTGGGATTGGCGGGCTACTACCGCAGGTTCGTGCCTAATTTTTCTGCTGTAGCCTCTCCCCTCTCAGACCTTACAAAGAAGGGCCAGCCAGACCAGGTCAGGTGGACAGCCGATGCAGAAAGGGCCTTCCAGGCCCTAAAAGGAGCCCTCACCAGCGCGCCGGTACTCCGCAACCCGGACTTTGACCTCCCGTTCACCGTGCATACTGATGCATCCAAGACCGGGCTGGGCGCCGTCCTCTCCCAGACCTTCGACGGGGAAGAACACCCGGTCCTCTACATCAGACGGAAGCTGTCCCCGGCCGAGAGGAAGTATGCGGCGGTCGAGCGGGAGGCACTGGCGATAAAATGGGCCATCGAGGAGCTGAGATACTACCTGGCAGGCAGGCACTTCGTCCTCATAACGGACCACGCCCCCCTGCAGTGGATGGCCAAGGCGAAGGACACCAACGCCCGGGTAACCCGCTGGTTCCTCGCCTTACAAGACTTCTCCTTTCAGGTTAAGCACCGGGCGGGGGCCCAGCATGGTAACGCGGATGGGCTCTCACGACGAGACACCCTCTGGGCCCACCACCGAGCGGCAGTAGGCTCGGAGCTGAGGGGGGGGTACTGTCGCGACGGGCAGAGAGCCGGCGCACACAAGAAGGAAATCGCTCCTTCTCCAACTGCCGCACCGGCACGACGTGGGCAGCTTCGTGCCGAACATTCCGCCAGCCGGAAGGACCGCCGCGGCGGGGCGGGACTGACGCGACGCCTGCCAGCGATTGGCGGACCCAACGGAGAAATTCCACCACTCAGGCGACGGTGGAGGAGGATAAAAGGGCGCGCTTCCGGCCGTACGGGAGAAGAGAAGACCGTAGCGACAAGACGGACTCCGTGCGTGTTTTCCAGCGACATAGCGACTCACAATCACCGAGCACGACGGTAACCTCACGCCCCACGCTAATCTCTCTCTCTCTCTCTCTCTCTCTCCCCACAAAAGGTGCAAGCGCGGACGAGATCGCCGGGTGGTGAGAGTCCCACCTACGGAGGACGCCGGCCCGGGAAAACCCTCGCCCCCGTCTCGGGAATCCTGCCTCCGCCACGAGTAGGCTACACCGGCAGTCACGCCTCCACAAGCCCCGCACTCATCCCCTCACAACCCACTCACTTCACCCTTGCACCAATAAACCACCGTTTGTGAACGTTCTTCTGCCTCCTGTGGGTCTGTACGCCGCCCTTCCCCAGGCTAATTCCTCACACAAGCTAAAGTTCACTGTCGGCACACATCTGATCCTGGAAGGAAAAAAGAAATGACAGAATATTGCCTTCTGCTTGTACTGTGGGGGTTCGGGTGGTAACAGTGAATTTCAACTCAACATGCACAAAGCACGCTCAAGGGATGAGCTGGTCACAAAATAGGAATAATCATAGCAGGCTAGCTCAGTTTGTAACCCCACAAGAAACCTTTACAGGCTACTGGGTTGCCATCATACTTCTCAGGTTAAGCTATCTTGGAATCATTGGGAACAATAGGGAGGACTCCCTAGAGGCTGGCTGTTATTTAGAGGGATGTATTGCAGGCAGTTGTTGGCTTGGCGTAATAGTGGCAGTAATCTGTTGAGTAAGATCTGCTTCAAACTGATTTCCCTGGTAGCTGGTTTTACTGGTAGCTCCAGTAAAAGTGTTCTCTCTGCTGTATCAGTGTTTTGTGGACAAAATCATCTGTAATGAATCAGTCAACACCAGAAGTAAACACTCAAGCTGGGGGGTTTACTGAACACAGGGATGATACTAAATACAGGTAAATATCCAAATAACAGTAAAATTGGTCTAGCGAACTAATTTAAGTCTAAGATAGTCTAGGCTAATCTAATCTAATAACAAGTCCAAGGATATATACCAAGGCAAGAGAGCGCAAAACAATAAGTAGGCTATAGCTAAGCAAACAGCTAGACTAACATCAAGGATAATGAAAGACAGATAACATGACTACAAGTAAGGAAGAACAGTAGAAACAAAAGGCCAAGCTAACAGCATACAGTAACAGAAGACAGAAGAAACAAGAGTTAACATGCTATACAATGCAAGACAATAAGAAGGCAATATCACAAAATGGAGACACTGAGAGAAGGGCTAATATACAGTACTGAAAATAATCTGTGAAATAAGACTCAAGGCCGAATTGTTCAGAAGTAATCTGATCAAATTTCAGCTATCAGATTGGATCTAAAAAGAAAAAAAAAAAAGAAAAAAAAAGGATTCTGAAATCAGATTAGATCGTGTAATCAAATCTTGCTTTTGATCTGGATCAAACCTTCAGTATGTGTTGTTCAAAACGTTTTAGTAGGATTGGGATACCTGTTATCCAAAAGATCAGGGTTATCCTGATTCCAGCAAAAGGATGGATTCAGGGAGGATTTCAGGAACAAAATGTAATAAAACTTTAAAACTGGTCAAATAATACAATGTTTGTATCATGTAGTATATACATTTATTTATATTTTGCACTTGATTTGTTTAACCGTTACAGTGATAATGCAGATAAAGTATACATTAGGCTACTTAATTAAGCCTTTCAGTACAGTACACCAAAGAAGAAAGAAGCTTTTGTCCCCATTAAATAATCCCCCAAACAGCTGTCAATATCAAACAAAAATAATTTATTTAATTTCAACTGTCATTTGCCACTGTATATTAATTACAGTGACACAAGCATTGGAGATGAACCAGTCAAAAGTACTTTCTAATAATTCGTTATTGCTTTCCACACATGAAGAACTCTGAACGTTCTTATTTTGTTAACTATTGGACATTTAGACTTTTTATGATTTAAAATATGTTTAGAATGTCCATAATGTATCTGCGAATAATGTATATTTGTTTGTTTGTAGGAAGGAGGTGTTTGTATTTTTTATTGTGCTGTTTGCTGCTTCTTCAAATAAAAACACTTAGTGACTCCATGCTGGCTAATCTACCTGTTGTTCTTTACATAGCCAGTAGCCTACATTGTGATATGTAGTCTGATTTAGAGCACTAGCGATCTGGATTTGGTAATCTTGAAAGGTTTGTACTTAGATTAGGGTGATCCAATCCAATGCTGTTTTGAAAAACCGACACAAATGTAGAGTAAGATGGATTACTTGATCCTGGATAGCAAAACATGGGATTTTCAAATCCAAATCATTCTGATCCAGATTAAACTTTTTGAACAACTGGGCCCAGATGACTAATCAGTGGAGGATGTGACACCATAAACAAAGTTGTGATATCGTCTTGAATAATGAAGAACACATTTGGCTGTATTTTTGTGTTTATTTCAAATGAGAACACAAGGCATGAGGCAGAGCATATTTTCTGTATATTACTGGTATGTTCATGACCATCGCTGCAGATGGTAATGTAGCGCTGAGTGACGCAAATGTAAACAGGGGTCGGGTTTGAATGATTGCATTGTCAAGAGGTGTGGTTATGTGTGATGCTGTGATATCCAATCATATCAGCTTATCTCATTCCTTTGAAGAACCAAGTGTGCTCAATGCAGCATAGTGACATTTTCATAATGAAATACAATTAGATTTCACTTACAGATTTCACATTAATTTTACTGCCAGAAATTACCATGTGGCTAACAGAACGTACTGCAAATTTGAGATCATATTTCCTGTACTATGCACCCAATTCTCTACAGCAGAAACATACAGTGTACTGTATAATAATTTATAGAAAAGCAAATTGTTTTGCCTTTTCTTCACTTCTGTCTGAGTGCACAGTGTGTTTCAGAGGACAAAAAGGAGGAGGAGAAATGAGACTATGAAGTAATTATGAGACTAGACCTTGTTCAGACAGTCCACAGAAACAGCAGGGAGAAGAAAGGTGCTGCTTAGTTACTGGCTTGTACAAGTCACAGAGACCAAGCATGACAGTAGCTGTCATGTTTGTGGCAGCACTCCAGTGATTCATTCCAGGAAAGCATCATGGGTGAAATGTCACAGCATCTTCTTCTTCTGCCCTCCCTCCAATACCTCCCACTATTCTCCTATGGGGGAAAACATGGAGCTGGAGGTGTGTTGTCTTGGTAGGGAAGGAGAGACAGCAATGGAAAAACCCAGGAGGCAAATGGTGACATTAACATAAAAATATGTTAGCATAGGTAAATAAAATGTCAGGTTGGACAATAACTGTTTCAACATACTTTAAATATAAATTTGTAGTGTCCCTCTCCATGCACTATATTAGCAGTTCTTCTAGAGATTTTCAGTCCCTTCTAAACATTTTCAGTCATTTACAAATTATTTGAATTGTGTAGGGACAACAGCTTCCTATACAAATAATAATGTATTGCAGAACATATTCTTGGTCACCTAACCTTATTTACACCTACCTCAGTTTTGTTTAAAAAAGAACAGTGTTTTAGCCAACCAAAATAAAACCCTTAAGCTTGTATCTGACACCAATTAGCCAAATCCCATTCTAGTCTATTACTAGTCATTAGACACATTCCAGTAATCATTTTGTTTTTGTGCAGCACTCTAAAGATGTATTAACATTCAAGTAATAGCATTCATTTGTGATGCGCCAAACAGAGTCTGGCACTCAGGGCACTAAAGGCATTTGAAGAGCTAGTGGGGCAGGTGGAGGTGTGTGTCTGGGGCTGGCGGATGTGATAGAACAGAATATGTCATCCAATCTTTTGGAAATGCTGTCTGTGCCTAAGATCTAAAGGGCTCAGAGTCTCATTACTCATTTTTATTTGAGTATTGTCACAATCCACTCCCAGGACCTTAAACCAAATACCAAATGCAGGTAACACAAATATGGCCTGACTTTGAACCACACAAATCACAAATAATTTTGTGAATTTAGTAAACATTTTACTGTTCAGTTATAAGAATAATAAGTTGAATACAAATAAGAATATGAAGAATCTTCCTTCAGGAATGTTTTGTCAGCAATTCGGCAAACCCACCAGCAATGAATTAATCTAGTGGCGTATAGTACATCTATTAAATTTAGCTCTCATTTTCTTTGTTTCTGTATGCAGTGTAAATGATTTTTGTGTGAGAGGAGAGAAGTGTTGAGAGAACACAGAGTAGTGTGAAAACAGGCATTGAGCTCCACTCTTTACCCATGACATAGCATCATTCTGCACATAATGGGGAAACTCCAGATCTCAGCTAACACCTTCAATTTACATCTTAGACTTAGAAACAAAAGTTCACCTGCTGCCTTAAAAATGTGAGTGAACTCAACTTGAATTGATTCTTTTAAGTTTAATTTGTGAAAACTTAAAAACTTGAGTTCAATATCCAAACATTTCATGACAAAAGAAGAAATACAGGTGCTTCTCAAAAAATGCAAACATTGTGGAAAAGTTTTTTCTCTCCGTAATTTAATTCAAAACAAAAAACATTAACTTTTCCACCATATTCAAATTTTTTGAGATGCACCTGTAAGATCACATAACTTAATGAGGCTGTCATGTTTTACAGTGAATGAATTCAGTTCTCACTAAGAACTGCTAAAAACACAATGTTGAACGTACACACCATTCCTTTCCATCTGATTTACATTGTGGGAAAATACGTTTTCAGATACCTTCATATTTGTTATTTAATACATTGTACTTCAAATTTACACACAGCAGTGTTTTTACTAAATACTTATAAATATGAACAATGTTTGTATTCAAAATTGATCATTTTCTTTGCCCATTCACTTGGCAAATCATCTTCAGTTCCCCAAGGTTAGTAGGGGCCCTCTAATGGACTCACAATTTCAAAATCCACCATAAATCTTCAATGGTTTTTAAGGCTCAGCCATGCAAGGGCTTCAGCTTTTTGGCTGTATATTTGGCTGTATGTTTGGCTGTATGTTTGGGGTTGTTGTCTTATTGAAATGCCCATCTTCTTGCCAGATTTGTTTTTTAGGCCAACGAGATTAGATTTTCCTCTAATATGTCCCCGAACATATCTCCATTCATTTTCATCTCCAACATATCTCTATTCATATCTCCATTCATGATTCATGAGATGTAATGACCCAGGACTGGTTACACAGAAGCAGCCCCATATCATGGTGCTCCCACCTGTATACTTCACTGATGGAATACTGTTCTTGGGATTATATGTACAACTCTTCTTTCTGCAAACATGACAAGCTGAATTATTACCAAATATTTCGATTTTAATTTCGTCTGACCAAAGATGTATTGTTCAAAAACAGTTCTGATTTGTCTAAATGTTTTGCATGCGGTGTAAGGACAGATATGGTTGTGGTGCAGTTCATTACTTATTGTGCTCTGTGTAACTGTTGCTCCTGCTACTTTCAGGTTATCCTGCAAGTCTTTTTGAGTGACTACTGGCCTCTTTCTTACCTTCCTTATCAGTAGTATAAGAGTTGTGAAATCTTGCATGGCACACATGTCTAGGAATGATTACTTTTGGCTCCATGAAATTTCAACCTGCATATTATCCAGTTGTCCTGGCAGTGAAGTTTAAGGTCTTTACTCTTTGCTATGGCTCTTTATTTTTTTTCCCATTCAAATATTGTTTAAGAATGATGTCCCTGAGAACTGCAGGCAGCTCCTTTGCCTTCACCATACTTGTTGCGTGAAATGCAATTTGCACTAGAAAAGTTTTTGCAGCATTTACTGTATATCTAGAACCTGCATTTTTTTGAAAACATATCACTGTTTATGCTTATGAATATATACTAGTGTTCATATTTATAAATACACGCTCAAAAGATATAATGTTTACATTTGAAGTGGATATATGCAATAGAAATACATATGAGTGTGATGATTAGGTGCCAACATACTATTGGTTTTATAGTATATATTAAATAATAATAATTTTTTTAAAAAAATGTCTGAACATTATTTCTCTTCATTGTATTTATCTGAAAAAAGTAAGCAATAAGTACAAACCCCCACATCTTTGGGTCAAAATAACCTGTGTCATTACCAGACTAATTCATGTTATATCTGTTCATTCAATAATCTAACATATGCTTCATGAAGAATGGGCATTGTTTCTGACTTGGTGTAGATGAATCACTAATGAATTAATGTACTTCATTTATTTGTTAATTAGGAGCATGTCAATCACAGGTAATTGGGAACAGGCTCGAACTCTGCATGTGTAAGGGGCATTAGAGTGCTGCAAATTTCTTAGATGTGATGAATATTGGTGAGAGATTGTCCTTTCGCTAGAGCTGACGTGACATTTGCAGCACGATGGGATAAGCATGGAACAATATCGACGTGTTAATAAAACCATCTTCTCATTAATTGCATCTTTGAAAGGTTGTTGAGGATCTGGAGCCCATCCTGGGAACACTGGTTGCAAGGCAAGAATACACTATTGATAGAACACCAGTCCATCAGAGGCACCACACACACAACCACACCTAACGGCAACATAGACTAGCCAGAACAGGTTCAAACAGGAGCTCTGTTCTGCTTTGGGAGGCATCTTGCTGGCATGGTTTGGGTCCTCTTGTCCTCTTAGAGGGGCAAGTCAATGCAAATCAATATAAATTTATTCTGTATCATAAGGCGAAACCTTTCTATCCTGAATGGGTGTGGTCTCTTTCATGATGACTCTGCCCCCATCCAGAGGGCATGAATGATTTGATGTGATATGAAAATAATGTAAAGCATATGCTAAGACCCGTGTAACACTGACAGGACCACACCACAAACTATCTAATCTAATCTACCTATTTACAGCCATAATGTGGACTATCCAAAAAGGGACAAGATAATAGTCTATAGAGTGTGTATAGATTGCCTACTAAACATAAACAACCATGGGTGGCATGGTGATACAGTGGTTAGCATTGCCTCCCCACAAAGTCCCTGGTGATCTTTAACTCAGGTTACTGTCTGACTGTGGAGTTTAATGTTTCCCCTGTGTTCACATAGGCTTCATCTGGGTTCTCTGCTTTCCTCCCACCTCCCAAAAACATGCCAGTAGGTAGACTAAAAGTAAGTGTTACTAAAAAGATTTCTTTCTCTCTCGCACTCTCTGTCTCTCTCTCTCTCTCACACACACACAGATATTGATAGAATGTATTCATATGTTTTAACTAGTATATTAAATCATATGAGTCTTGCACAATAGAAGTCTATTAACATTTATTAAGTCTGCTTCAGTGCACAGTTTGCTTGGCTGTTATAACACATTTGTAAGTGATCATAACTTAGAATTGTGGTTGCTTCATGGCTAGGACCAGAGGACTATTTGATTGGATGTGCAATATAAAGCACAATCCCCAGGCTGGAGTTTGTTTATTAGGTACTTGTGTCTCTATGCTTTCTGTGTAACCACTCCAATTACAAATGAAAACTTAATAACAGCAATACATACGCGGCAGACACAAGCACAAGCCACTGATCACATAAACATCATAAAATTGCTAGAAGAGTAACACTTTAATGCTGTATGTATGCATGTAAAGCTCAATCACCAGGCTCCATGGCCACTTTTCATCTTCTGTTTTACATAAATATGGGGGTCTGTGTTCAGTGAAGCTCTGCACTATGCACAAGTGACATGACATAAGTTGAAGTTAAAGGGCTTCATGGTGCCTCTCATATCCATATGCAGATATAAACAGATGTGAGGCAATGTCTGTAATAATATAAGCAGATCTGTGTGAATGCCATGCTTCTGTTTCTGTTTCCAGTTTTAAAAACAGCCTCAAAATCCGTTTCTTGATGGTAGTCATGAAATTTGACCAGTTATGGTTGCTAAGTTGTTTTATCCACTATTTCCAGGTCAGTAACAGGTTCACTGTGATCTGCTCCAATCCAAAAGCCACTATGCATTTTAACCTTCAGATTTGCTATAAGCCATTTCCTTGGACATGCGTCCAAGTGTTCTACCTTGGACTCTACCCTTTTCTAGAATCTACAAAGTTCATTTCCAAATTTGCCTCAAGGTGTGTCTTGTCCATGCTAAGAAATTAGAAGTGAGAAAAATGTCATTTATGCTGTGTTGGTTGATCAAGATCACCTTTTAATTACTTTTTACCTTCTTTATTATTAGTGTTAATATTATTAAGTAATGGACATGCATATTATTGATAGGTTTAGCAGATCTTTTTGCTATCGCAAACCTTTATGTGACATTATCAGGGCTGCAATTAGGACTGAATTTCCAAAAGGCATTGCAGCTGTAAAAAAAAAAAAAAAAAAAAAAAACAAACAAACAAAAAAAACAACTTAATTTAAATTCAAATGTTGTTTCACCATCACTACTTAAAACACACTGTTATAGATAAAACTTAACTATGAGTTTACAGATGAATAGTGTTTATAGATTAAATAGTAGTTATAGAGAATATGTTTATGTACAGCGGATCATCTTATTTAAATTTATGGGTACTACATGTGTTTATAATGGTCATAATGTTTTGCATCACACCAGCTGTACTGTTTATAGGTGTATTTGTAGTGCTTAAAATATCAGTGAGAGCTACTTTAGCCATTCTCATTGGAATACAGTCCCTGCTGAAACTACTGAAATGCCAAGGCCAATTCAGTTTTTTTGTGCTATACACCAAAGGAATTTGGGTTTGAGATCAAAAGAAGATATGATACAAGAGTTTAGGATTTTACCTTTTATTTACTGGTATTTACATCTAGATGGATTACACAACATAAAACATTCAAAATTGCTGTATTGGCTATGCCCAGTGTTTGTGCAGTGCCTCTAAATGTTCTTACCTCTTTTGTCAGCTTCAAAACGGCTTGCTTTCTCCCATAGACATCTCCCTGCTCTTCATGTTGGATTATCCTTTTTAACAACAAAAGGAGTCTTCACATGTGAAACTGAAGGCTAAAACCAAGAGTAGATGTTCAGAGCTATTTATTGTTTAAACAATAAATTTAATCGGACACACCTTTGTAACACGAAACACCTGTCAGTCACATGTTCCAATATTTATGCTCACATAAAAATGGGTGGTAAGATACAAAATGTGCCATGTTCTACATTGTTTAACACATCTACCATAAACCATAATCATCTTTTTTTTAAATCTCAAACCCAAATGTCTTCAGTCTACAGCAAAAACAAATGAATTGGCCTTGTCATTCCAGTAGTTTCGGAGGGGACTTTAACTGTCATGTCCATACTGTATACATTTCTACCTTTAAGTGTGAAGAAGAGATATTGAGTAGATCAAAATGTTAAGACTCTGACAACAGCTGTTCAAAAGGCTGGCATTCGGTTTGTTTCCTATTTAAACCCAGTATCTGATTATGGATTGCCATCAGCATGCTATACTCTATTATGCTTTTGTTAAGTAATGAAAGGAGTCTGACTGTTGCTTGATTCTATGCCTGTAGCATTTCTATGAATTTAAATCTGTTCTTTCCCTCACAAATAAATAGTTTGCAAACATTATTACATTACACTTTGTTACGACCCGGTCTAGGTCGGGCCGCAACATACATACATCCATCCATCCATCTTCTACCGCTTACTCCTTTTCAGGGTCACGGGGAACCTGGAGCCTATCCCAGGGAGCATCGGGGACAAGGCAGGGTACACCCTGGACAGGGTGAAAACCAATGCAGGGCACAATCACATACACACTCACACATCCATTCATACACTACGGACACTTTAGACATGCCAATCAGCCGACCATGCATGTCTTTGGACTGGAGGAGGAAACCGGAGTGGCCGCAACATACAATAAAATAAAAAAAAAAGAAAAGGGTTGGCGAGACCAAGATTGCGTTTGCTTTGTTTTATTCTCCAGACAGAGCACCTTTTATATATACACAGTGGTTTCACTCTTCAGAAGCCGGCCAGGCCAAAATAATAAACAAAAATACCCTCTAACCTTACCAAAAGAAAGCTAACTAAACTACAAGAAAAGAAAACAAAAATTGTCTTCCCTCACTCCTTAGCTAACCCAAAACCAGGAGAAAAGAAGAATCAACACAAATGGCGCTGACTTCCTACAAACCACTCTTAACCGTGCACTATTTACAGAGGTGACTATTAGTGTGTTAATTAACAAAATAATATATACATGTATACACAAGTGTATCACACGAATCGTAACGGGGCAGAGCATAAACAAAGTCAAATCAGGCATAAGGTCATACACAGGCGAAAAGCACTTCTCTCTATACACAAAGCAATCGCAATGATCTGCCCTGGGATGGAGACTGACGAGGCTTAAGTACATGCAGGCAACCAATCCTGTTACACAAGGCCGGAGCAGGCGTGGACAAGACGTGATCATCCACTAGCAAGCTGGAACATGACGCATCCAGTAGGCGGGGCCTATAGAAGGGGGAGGAGACAAAAGAAACCCATCCCACCACCAACATAGACACACAAATGGCACATAGAGCAAACAGAAATACATTGGATAATGTAAAAACTTCCATTTATTCCTTTCCCTCTTAAAATTGTGCCATTGTGTTTTCATGTATATTCTAATTGTATGAGGCAGATCATATAGTGCAGTTTGTAATGTCAAGTTATGTGGATTTAAGAGAGAAGAAACATGGGAATGGTGTTTTCAGTGTCAGTGTGACAAGTTTCAGTATGACAAGCTTGTTAAATCAAGTGTAAACTCGTCTCATGGCAGTAGAACTTGAAGTACATTTTACATGACTAGAAAAGCAATGATTTTTTAAATGGCCTTGGTGGATAGAGAGTGGATGTCAAAAGAAGAGAATAGGAGACTTAAGAAGGTGTCCTTGTGAGAACTCCCTGAAGGGCCACTTTCTTTCACAGCCAAAAAGTTAGTTTTGTGAGATTTCTGATGCTCACTATAATCTCTTTTCCACTTATAAACCCTTTTGTATGGGGCCATTCTTTCATTTATAAAAAGTCACTAAGCTAAAAATTGAAGGTCATGCCTTTTTTGATTAGATAACTATGAGAGACTATGCTGATATAATCTACTTTTATAACAAGCTAATTTTGTTTAATGTAAAACATTTGTTTGCCAGTGTTGAATGGATTGCTGTATTTTAGGAAGATAATCAGTATTTCAGTAATGATT
Source organism: Ictalurus furcatus (assembly GCF_023375685.1). Taxonomy (NCBI): domain Eukaryota; kingdom Metazoa; phylum Chordata; class Actinopteri; order Siluriformes; family Ictaluridae; genus Ictalurus; species Ictalurus furcatus. The sequence goes on along the minus strand of NC_071257.1, from coordinate 21,805,356 downwards.
ACTGATTAATCAGTATACTGCTTAATCAGTAAGAGCAGTATTTAAACCATCTCACATTGATGCTGTGTCTGCTGTGTTAAGATTGGCAACTACCAATATTTAACAATATTAAACCATAGCATGGGATTAGAAGGTGGGGTAATACTACATTTTCGAAAAGTGTCAAAAATTTTGAAGAGTGCTTTAATTTTGTGTTGTTTTTCACATAACCAGAAGGTTTGAGTTTGGACCATAATGGAGATAAGCTTTAGTAATTTGGAGGAAGAGGCAAAATAGATCAAAATTTTGATTATTTTTATTCCCTTTTTTCTTTCTTTAAGCTTATATTTATTGGACGGAACATAGCGCATGTGAAACACAAGTAGAGTTCACACCCTTGTTTAACTTCTTCATAAAAAGCAGAGGAAAATACCTGTACAAGATAAATGGATGCATAAATAGGTAATGTAATAGACTATAATCTAATAACAGATTACTGTGGTTATCTGTCATTATTATCACTGTTTGTTTTGGGGTAATTAATGCTAATTTGTGGACAGACCTAATCAGACACTGGTTATCAGACTTTCTTAAATCTGAGTCAGCAGCTCTGTCTTACAGTGAGGCAGAGGAACCTAAAAAACAGTCACAGTCTAAACAGCATGGACATTATGCACGTAGAAATCAGAACAGTCTGCTGCACATAGTAAATTGTACCTGGGGGATGCTGACGTGTTAAACAGCCGCACACAGCATCCAGCCTCACGGACCAGATCAGTTTTGATGAAATAGCACTGGAGAGAGATAATTCATTTCTTTCATACTAAATGAGTATTAGGTGTAATGAATGAACAGTCTGTTCACTAACATGTTTCTTATTTGTTTCTATCAAGGGATTCGATTTTGCAAAGTGTGAGGTGCTCTTGATTTCAAGCATGGCTTTTCTAAAGTCTCAAGAGAGCTCTCATCTGGTAAGAGAACATTTCATAATTGAAGTGGGAAATCATTGACATTGTACTTATAGAGTGGTCTCAGAACAACATTACTATTTCTGTTGTAGCATCATTTGAATGTGCCAGAAGTTTGAAATGAGAGCTAAAGATCTCAGTACACATTGCCTTGAGCAGAACTGAATAGTTGCATGCAAACGTCTGGTCACCCCATGACATATTTTGTCGATTATTAAGTGAACAGAAGTAAACACAACCACTGCAGCAATCTATTTGAAAAAGAAAAACATTCTCTACAAATGTTATTGTAAATGTACAGTTACTTTCTATTTGATTAACTAAAAAAAAAAAAAAAATAGGGAAAAAATTAATTATTAATTGTGGAATGTGCAAAAGTTTGGACACCCATCCAGTTGCCTCAGAATTCTCATAATTAACTCTCAACTGTCCTCCTTCTCCCCTCTCTCAGAGACAGATGTCTCAAAACTCCTCCTCTCTATCCATCCTACAACTTCTCTAGACCCTATCCCTTCTCACCTTTTTCAGTCCATCTCTCCCATACTACTACCTGCACTCACACACATCTTTAACACATCCCTCTCCACCGGCACACCCCCTACCACATTTATGCAGACCCGGGTTACCCCGCTGCTTAAAAAAACAACACTTAACCCTGCTGCTGTTGACAACTACAGACATGTCTCCATCCTCCCTTTTCTGTCCAAAACTCTTGATAGAGCTGTTTTTATTCAACTCTCCACTTTTCTCACATAGAACAACCTACTGGACACCAAGCAGTCTTGTTTCAAAAGCAGTCACTCCATGGAGACTGCTCTACTTTCCATCACTGAAGCTTTACGACTAGCAAGATCAACCTCAAGATCATCTGTCCTCATCCTACTCGACCTCTCTGCTTCCTTTGATACAGTGAATAATCAGATCCTCCTGTCAACTCTCTCTAGCCTAGGCATCACCGGAATAGCCCTGCACTGGGTGGAATCCTATTTCTCAGACAGATCCTTCAAGGTATTGTGGAGGGGAGGGATTTCTGAAACTCAGCAACTCACAACTGGGGCTCCCCAAGGTTCAGTTCTGGGTCCACTGCTCTTTTCTATTTATACTACATCTCTTGGGCCAGTTTCATGGCTTCTCATATCACTTCTATGCTGATGACACCCAGTTCTATTTGTCCTTCCAGCCTGATGATCCATCTGTCTCAGCCTGCATCTCTGCCTGCCTGTCTGACATCTCAAACTGGATGAAGGAACACCACCTTAATCTCAGCTTGGCAAAAATGGAGCTTCTCGTCATCCCTGCCTGCCCCTCAGTCAACCACAACTTCACCGTACAGCTTAGCTCAACCACAGTCAAGCCAACCAGGACAGCCAGAAACCTTGGTGTGACTTTCAATGACAACTTGACCTTTACGGACCACATTTCAACATCTGCACAATCCTGTAGGTTCATTCTGTACAACAACAAGAAAATCATATCCAATCTCACTGAACAAGTTACACAGGTACTAATCCAGGCTCTTGTTATCTAAAAACTGGACTATTACAATGCACTACTCCCATCTAGCTCCATCAAAACCATTCAGATGATTCATAATGCAGCAGCATGCCTTGTTTTAAACCAGCCCAAAAGAACCCATGTCACACTCCTCTTCATCTCCCTCCACTGGCTTCCTGTAACTGCCCGCATCTAATTCAAGGCCTTGGTGCCCACATACAAGACCTTCTCTGGAACAGCACTTCCCTACCTTAACACTCTCCTTGAGGTTTACGGTCCCTTGCGCAGCCTGCGATCAGTTAACTACCAACGCCTGGTAGTGCCTACTCAGTGAGGCACGAGGTCCCTTTCCAGAACCTTCAAACTGGCTGTCCCTCAGTGGTGGAATGAACTTCCAACCTCAATCCGTACAACAGAATCTGTCACTATCTTCAAAAAATGGCTGAAGACCCACAACTTTCGTGAACATTTAACAAACCCCCAACCAACCACCCCCCACCATTGTATCGTAGCACTACTTGTATTGTTCTCCACTTGATATATTGCCTTGCTTGTATTTCCTCATTTGTAAGTCGCTTTGGATAAAAGTGACTGTTAAATGAGTAAATATAACTCGGTAGGCCTTAGTTGACACATTAGGACTTGTTATTCAGGTCAAGAACTGTCATTGGGAATCAATTCTAGAGCATACAAATTATGTGCTAACACCCAATAACCATGGGTCACTCTAAGCAACTGATTCGGGATATGAAAATAAAGCTAATTAATGCCTACAAAGCAGAGGGAAGCTATAAAAAAGATATTACAGTGCTTCCAGCTCACAGTTTCCACTGTACAAAATGTCATTAAGAAATGGCAGTTAAGGGGCACTGTGGAAGTCAAAGCAAGATCTGGAAGACCAAGAAAAATGTTATGCTGGTGTTCTGGCCCGAAATGCAAAGCAAAACCCCCATATGACAGTAAGGACCTGCAGAAAGGTTTAGCTGACACAGGAGTGGTGGTGCACTGTTCTATGCTGCAGCACTGCTTGCACAAACATGATCAGAAGGTAACCTTACCTGAGACCTCATCACAAAAGTGAACATCTGAAGTATGCAAAACAATATGTAAAATGCTGGAACACTTGGAAAACAAGTGCTGTAGATGGAAGAACGGATTCCAGTAAATACTAGCAAATTTGGGACGCAAATGTTACATGGTCAGTCAAGAAAATTAAGCTGAACAGAGATTGGCTTCTACAACAGTACAATGATCCAAAACATACCTCAAAATCCACCATGAATTACTTAATGAAATACAGGAAATACAAGCATTCCATGCATGCAAGATGGCCCAAGTATATCTCAAGAAAATAAATGTTCCGCATGTAAAAGTGTGTGAAAATCCATTAAACAAGAATAAAAAAGACTCCTAGCTGGTTACAAAAAGCATGTGCAAGCTGTGATATCTGCCAAAGGGGGTATTACTAAGTATTGACTTAGTTAAGTATTTGACCAAATTTTTGCACATGCCACAATTTCTTATTTTTCTATTTTTTAAATTCATCAAATACCAAAGTAACTGTGCATTAATATTTACAAGGGGGGGAAACGCGTAAGTTTAATAATTTGACTAATGGATAGAGCACAGCATTGACTTTCTAATGTGGATAATAATTTTAAATAAGCAGCATTATGCAGTGTTCCCATGCTGAGGACTGCAGTCATGGAAGGATATGGCAGCTGATGACAGAATTTCAGCAAGTCTAAAGACACTTTGTCCATTTATGCTAATGTCTTCATTACTGTGACTCGCAGAACTGTAAATCAGGGCAGATCTGCTTTTAGTGGCAGGCAAATGAAAGAACACCATGGCCATTAAATAAAGATGACCATCCTCCTCCTCATGCTTTATTAACCATGGGCATCAATCAGGGGAATTGGAGCAGCTCCTTTGGGGAATGCTATTCCAGCAGACCTTTCCCCAGAGATGAAACCTTTCACTACTAAAGGTCACACTGCTTCAGTGTCACTGCACGATACAGTGTGCTTGACCATTGATCATAGAAGTCATTTAACATTGAAAATAATTAGCAGAGATTGATTTGTACCATTTATTCAAAACTCTAAATAGATTTTCAATCTCTAAATATATTAAATAATATATATCTCTAAATATATTAAATATATATTATCTTGGGGTCGTCTGAGATGCGAATGGTGTCAAAGAAGAGTTCTTCCAATACCAATATTTACAGTATATTGTAGTTTGATGCACATATACTTGATTTATGGACAATTATATAAAAAAAATATTATAAACTGTCATGTTATTATTAAAATCCCATTAGACATGCCATTCAATTTGGAGCTCCTCTTAAGCCCATTTTACACCAGACCCCCAGGCCAGAGAATTTTGGGCCTATAAAATTGGCTCACTGGCCAAACTAAGGTTGAGGACACCTGTTCTAAATCATTTGAACATGCTTACAGTGGATATAAAAAGTTTACACAACCCTGTTAGAATAACAGGTTTTTGTGATGTAAAAAGGAATAAAAGAAGGAAACCAAGATAAACCATTTCAGATTACAGTATATAGCAGGCAACAATATTTTAGGCAAAACAAATAGAAAAGTTTTTAGGGGAAAAAGAAAAACATACAATATCCTGGTTGCACATTTGTGTACACCCTTTTGTAATGGGACAGGTGACTGTGCACAGAATTATCCAAACACATTCAAGTTCATGTTCAAATGTAATTATCATACACCTGGCATCAGTGAAGTGATTATGATTAACCCCAAATACAGAATCCTATAGAAGGCTATACAGGGAGGTTATTAAAGGAGCTGCAGGAATATCTGGCAAGTATTGGTCACTCCCTACGTTTGACAACAATCTCTCATATTCTTAATCTGTTTGACCTATGGGGTAGGGTGGTTAAACAGAAAACCTTTCGAGAAAAAAAAAAACAAAAACAAAAAAAAACAAGCCCAAATCATGCCAAACCATGTGGCAAAATGTGTTCTGATAAGACCATACTACAACAAAACACCATACCCATAGTGAAGCATCATTCTATGGGACTTCTATGCTTCAGCTGGGACTGGGGCTCTACTCAAGATAGATTGGCACAAAACCTGCAGGCCTCTCTTGAAGAACGATGAACAAAAAATTCACTTTCCAGCATGATAATGACCCAATCCAAATCCAAGTCAGCAAAGGAATTTTTTAGATCTGGAACTTTTTTGCAAATAAGAGTGGAATAAATTTGCTAAATCAAGTTGTGCTAAGTTAGTAGACTCTGCTCAAAGTATTAGTTAAGAGGTATGTGCACACGTGTGCAACCAGATTATTGTACGTTTTTTCTTTTTTCCTAAAACGTTTCTATATCACATTAAAAATGAAAAAATATCAGACATGATTTATCTTTATTTAATTTTTTTTTTCCATCACAAAAAAACTTAACAGGGGTTTGTAGACTTTTATATCCACTGTATTTCAGCTGACATTGGTTTACCTACTACATACTATAAAAATAGAGATGGCCCCACTTTTTTGTTTCTTACTTAAGTCTACAAGAGCATTGTTTTGTTTTTTGTTGTTGTTGTTGTTGTTGTTGTTGTTGTTGTTTTGTTTTGTTTTTTGTTTGTTTGGGAAATTGTCAGATTTTGATTTTGGCCCAAGTTTATACATAACTCTGTCCAAGTTAATTGCCAGAACATTTACAGGTAAAATTATTCTAGATATTTATATTATTCTGAATTATATTATTTAGAATTATCCAGATATATTGTAAGGAATTTCAATGACTGCCAGATAGGTGGGTTTTGTTCTGATGTGATATCCAAACACTTTGAGTTCTTCTCTGTCACACCATAAAGCTAATTAATTATTACTCCAAATACCCCAATCGTAACATCAACAAAGAAAGATTCTCACATGTACACTTACTGGCTTGGAAGTTATACAAATCATATTATGGGAACAGGAACAGGGTAAGAACAGGCATCAATTCCACCAAATGTGTCAAATATAGGTGTTAATTCCTGCACGCACACGTGTGTGTGTGTGTGTGTGTGTGTGTATATATATATATATATATATATATATATATATATATATATATATATATCTGTTTTTTATGTAGATGCTCTGGAGTAAGTCTGATTCTAAGATGCTTTTCACATGTGCTTCATTACCAGTGTTATTAGAATGAAGTTCATTTTCCTTACAATATAATAAAAATATATATCAGTAGCATGTAAATTCCCACACACATAGCTCATTATAGAACCTTATCCCTCTCTTTCTCTTAAGGGCTGAAGAGTCTGATTTGAAATTCCATTCCTTTTCTTCCCCAGCTGGTTCCCTAATGACAGAGAGAAGTGATCTAATTTCAGGTGACATCACAACAGCTGAGCCTCTCTGAGTATCACAAGCCCAGTTTACAGTTGCCAGTTGATTTTTATTTAGCTTGCATATATGGTGGCTAGGATTATACCTGTATTTCATAATGACACTATTAACCAAGGCACCACAGTGCCTTTGATTAATATAATTTGGTGAATATTAGCCTTTCAGGGAAGTATCCAGCCTGATTTTGCAGTAACTGTTTACTGAGTTTCATTTACATCCACCTTCCCATTTGATGCATAACAGAATGGTTAATGTGTCATTATAAGTCATGATAATCAGAAGAAGGGCGCACGGTGGCTTAGTGGTTAGCATGTTCGCCTCACACCACCAGGGTTGGGGTTCGATTCGTTTGCATGTTCGCCTCGTGCTGCGGGGGTTTCCTCCGGGTACTCCGGTTTCCTCCCGAAGTCCAAAGACATGTATGGTAGGCTAATTGGCATGTCAAAAGTGTCCGTAGTGTATGAATGGATGTGTGAATGTGTATGTGATTGTGTGCCCTGCGATGGATTGGCACCCTGTCCAGGGTGAACCCTGCCTTGTGCCCGATGCTTCCTGGGATAGGCTACAGGTTTCCCCATGACCCTGAGAAAGGATAAAGTGGATGAAGATGAGTGAGATGAGTGAGTGAGTGATAATCAGAAGAAATCACAGAGCAAACTAGACTCTGCTGAGCCCTGATCACATACTCTACATAGTTACCACTAACCACACAATGTATGGTTTTATCACAATTTATGATCCCATGTCTACATTAAAACTCTGAGTCACAGAGTCACTAGTAAAAAAATACCTGACTTTCATGATCATAGATTAAACATGCGGTTTGGAAGGCATAAATGAATATCAACTTCAATGTAAAATAGACTTCCTTATTATCTACCACTCATTTGTTTCTGTTCCTGGCACATTGGTTTACTAAGATGCAGACTGAAGTACAGTATTGTGTCCATGAGGCTATTAGATATAATTTAGCCTCTAGAGTTCAAGGGGGTAGTTGTACATGGATCTATTTTAAAAATTAGTAACTGTCATGTCAACGGCATTCAACTTCACTTCCCAGAATACTACAGTGCATCCGGAAAGTATTCACAGCGCTTCACTTTTTCCACATTTTGTTATGTTACAGCCTTATTCCAAAATGGATTAAATTCATTATTTTCCTCAAAATTCTTTAAACAATACCCCATAATGACATTGTGAAAGAAGTTTGTTTGAAATCTTTGCAAATTTATTTTTTTTAAAAAATGTACATAAGTATTCACAGCCTTTGCCATGACACTCAAAATTGAGCTCAGGTGCATCCTGTTTCCACTGATCATCCTTGAGATGTTTCTACAACTTGATTGGAGTCCACCTGTGGTAAATTCAGTTGATTGGACATGATTTGGAAAGGCACACACCTGTCTATATAAGGTCCCACAGTTAACAATGCATGTCAGAGCACAAACCAAGCCATGAAGGACAAGGAATTGTCTGTAGACCTCTGAGACAGGATTGTATCATAGCACAGATCTGGGCAAGGGTACAGAAACATTTTTGCAGCATTGAAGGTCCCAATGAGCACAGTGGCCTCCATCATCCATAAATGGAAGAAGTCTGGAACCAGCAGGACTCTTCCTAGAGCTGGCCGCCCGGCCAAACTGAGCGCTCGGAGGAGAAGGGCCTTAGTCAGGGAGGTGACCAAAAACCCGATGGTCACTCTGACAGAGCTCCAGCATGTCTCTGTGGAGAGAGGAGAACCTTCCAGAAGAACAACCATATCTGCAGCACTCCACCAATCAGGTCTGTATGGTAGAGTGGCTAGATGGAAGCCACTCCTCAATAAAAGGCACATGACAGCCTGCCTGGAGTTTGCCAAAAGGCACCTGAAGGACTCTCAGACTATGAGAAACAAAATTCTCTGATCTGATGAAACAAAGATTGAACTCTTTGGCCTGAATGGCAAGCGTCATGTCTGGAGGAAACCAGGCACCACTCATCACCTGGTCAATACCATCCCTATAGTGAAGCATGATGGTGGCAGCATCATGCTGTGGGGATGTTTTTCAGCGTCAGGAACTGGGAGACTACTCAGGATGGAGGGAAAGATGAATGCAGCAATGTACAGAGACATCCTTGATGAAAACCTGCTCCAGAGCACTCTGGACCTCAGACTGGGGTGAAGGTTCATCTTCCAACAGGACAACGATCCTAAGCACACAGCCAAGATAACAAAGGAGTAGCTATAGGACAACTCTGTGAATGTCCTTGAGTGGCCCAGTCAGAGCCCAGACTTGAACCCAATTGAACATCTCTGGAGAGATCTGAAAATGGGTGTGCCCCGACACTCCCCATCCAACCTGATGGAGCTTGAGAGGTTCTGCAAAGAAGAATGGGAGAAACTGCCCAAAAATAGGTGTGCCAAGCTTGTAGCATCATACTCAAAAAGACTTGAGGCTGTAATTGGTGCCAAAGGTGCTTCAACAAAGTATTGAGCAAAGGCTGTGAATACTTATGTACATGTGCTTTTTTGTTTTTTATTTTTAATAAATTTGCAAAGATTTCAAACAAACTTCTTTCATATTGTCATTATGGAGTATTGTTTGTAGAATTTTGAGAAAAATAATTAATTTAATCCATTATGGAATAAGGCTGTAACATAACAAAATGTGGAAAAAGTGAAGCACTGTGAATACTTTCCGGATGCACTGCATGTGGCCTACAAACATGGCCACTACAGACTACAACACCCAGCACCAACAGAGACTGTCACTTTCAGGTTCACCATCTTACTGATTACACACACCTGTTCACAATTACAGACCACAGTATATAAGGACTCTCATTTTCTTTTCAAGTTTACCCTCTGTGGTAATCTCAAGTCATTACCAGGTTGTTATATTGCCATAGTCTTACTGGTCAAAGATCTTGTTTTGTGTTTCACATTTTGCTTTAGCCTTGCCTAGTTCATGTTGTTTGCTAATTGCTTGACCTCTGCCTGTTATATTGATTATGTTTACGCCTTTTGTTTTGGAATTGTCTGCCTGTGTCGTCAATAAAGCTGCTGTTTACTTGCAAGTGCATCCGCTTCTGCCTCATAACACTACGTACTAAATCAACTTACTAACTGACTAGGGTTGCAGTGAATGTTCAATAAATTCAACAAATTGTATTATTAAATTACTTCCCAAAAAAAGCTCAATTTTACCTTCTTAATTCAGAGTGGTGCCTGTGAAATACCTGATTTCCATTATCATAGATTAAACAAGAGGTTGGCAAGGTCTAAATGAATAGTAACTTCAATGTGAAATAGACTTCCTTATTATTTACCACTCATCTACTGACATATAAATATTGACTTGTTGACTCATTGTAACTATTTCCACACTTCAGTTATGGCTCTTTGTGGCTTTCTGTGCCTGACACATCGGTTTGCTAAAATATAGATGGAAGAATTGTGTCCATGAGGCTATTACATATAATTTAACTTCTAGAGCTCAAGAGGGTAGTTGAACATGGATCTATTTTAAGCTCTGTTCATAAGTGCACTTTCATCACCTAGACTATGCAACTGCTCTTTCTTGTAACAGTGGGTTTTTTTTGTTTTGTTTTGTTTTTTTTTTACCCTGAATTATCCTTGATGTATAATGCCTCCTCAAAGATACATCAGGATTTTATTCTCTCTTAAATTACTTAATCATAAATGTAATTATTATTTTCTTGTAATTTTCATGAGTTTTGTTGCTGGTTTGCCACCATTTGTGTAGTATTGGCTCATGCATTACATTTAAGAACCCGGTTCAGTTGTGAGAGCAGTTTTAGTGTGAGTGGTTATGATGATTGATGTGCCACACTTGGCCTGAAACGCCATTTAGATTCAGCAGTAAATGGACGGGTAGGGCTTTGATGCCAGGCATTACTTCTGATTGAGCCATGATCATCAGTTAGATGGAAGTTGAAGTTGACAGACTTGATGTGCAAGTTCATTCTGAAAGAGATGAGAGTATCAACCAATCTGTGCTAAAAAAATTGTAATTTATGATTTTATACATCTGCTAACTACTAAATTACTTTACTTATTGACTAGGGCCTGCAATGAATATATAGCAAATCCAACCAATTCAATAATTTAAATACTTCAAAAAGCTAAAATAATGTTTTACCTTTTTTATGCAGGATGGTGCCTGTAAAATCTTTTTCATGCTACTCAAGATTTTATATTACACTATTGGCAGACACTGTCACTAGTGATAAGTAGCTATGTCCACTGCTGTAGCCAGACCTTTTAGGATGGGGTAGCCAGTTTAAACCAAATGAATTTATTGGGCTCACAATCTAAAATGTGGACATATACTAATCCACAGCCATAGAAAAGGCTTATTTTATCATTTTATGAAGTGTGCAAGCATTCCACAAAACTATCTTTCTATCTAGATAGATAAAAAGATAGATAGATAGATAGATAGATAGAATAAGATAGCACAGTGGAAAACAAAAGAGATGCTAATGGAAATATATTAGGAAGGAGAGAGCGTAAGTGTAAACAAAATTGTAAACAAGGTACTTAGATACTGTGCAAGTCTGCAAGAAAGTGGGGAGGTGCCAGTTACTATGGTCATGAGGTGTTTCTCCTACTACTTCCACTAGTACTACCTCTATCATTTTCATTTAATATGTAAAAAAAAAAAAAGGTTTGACAACTGTTCAAACTCATCAAAACTCAGCCTTAATATATTTAATATCCCCTTTTTTTCCAGAACTGCATGATGAAATATCACGCTTCTGGGGAAAACCATGCACTAACCGTATTTATAACACCGCAAAGTCGGATTATTCGGCCATCGGCACGGCTATTTAGCTATGCCGAAGGTGGAATAAAATCTGATGCTTTCCCTCGAACAGAATGTGGAAGAGTTAACATCACTAAAAAACCATCTGGCAGTGTGGAAACTACTGTCAAATGTGTCTCCATGGGTTCTGTCTACCATAGAAAATGATTACCAGGTCCAGTTCAGAGCTCAACCCCCCCAGTTCAGAGGTGTGCTCACCACAGTAGTCAGCACAGAGTAGAGCCCGAGGTTAGTGCAGGAAGTAAGATCCCTCTTGGACAAATGGGCCATAGAACATGTACCCCGTTCCCTGAGGGAGGGAGGTTTTTGCAACCATTATTTCCTGGTCCGCAAAAGATGGGAGTATGCGGCCAATTTAAGATCAGCGTTATCTGAACTTATCATTCCACAGGTTCAGTTCAAGGACTGATTTGTGATGATAGATCTAAAAGACGCATATTTCCACATAGAAATATCGCCCAGTCACAGGAAGTTCCTGAGGTTTGCATTTGGACATGTACCAATATCTGTTTCTTCCCTTTATCCCTTTGCACCTTCACAAAGTACATGGATGCCTTTATGGCTCCCTTGCAACTGCAGGGCATCCGTGTACCAAACTACTTGAATGACCTGTTAATTCTAGCATGATCCAGGGAACTGGTGATTCAACATCCAGATGTTGTTCTCGCCAACATGAAGAGCTTGGGGCTCAGGTTGAACCTCATGAAAAGAATGCTTTCTCCAGTGCAGAGGACAACTTTTCTATTGGTTATATGGGATTCTACAACAATAAGGGTGTTTCTATTCCCAACACGCATAGGGTCAATCCTATCAACATTGAGCAAGATAAAGCTGGATCTGGGCATCCCCTTTAGTCTCTACGAGAGACTGTTGGGGCTTATGGCAGCAGCATCCAATGTTATAACTTTGGACCTATTGCACATAAGACTGTTTCAGTGGTGGCTGAAAAGTTGGGGGTTTCATCCAAGGACAAAACCTTTGAGAGTAATCAGTGTCACGCAGCAGTGCCTACATGCTCTGAGAATTTGGAGGTGTCCCCGGTTTCTAGCCTCGGGTCCTACTCTAGGGGCATCTCCTTATTGTTAGACAGTAATGACAGATGCCTCCCCCACGGGCTGGGGCACAGTCTTAGATGGCTGTCCAGCTCACAGTCTCTGGAGCAGCCCTCATCTGGAGTGGCATATAAATGGTCTGGAGACGTATTTCTAGCACTGACATTTTTTATTCCTCAACTGAGAAATCACCATGTGTTAGTTGTGACAGACAACACAGCAGTGGTCTCATATATCAACCACCATGGAGGGTTACGTTCATGCCCCCTGTTCAGGCAGGCACAACTAATTCCTCTCTGGGCAGAGGGAAAGTTTTTGTCATCTATTGCAATGTATATTCCGTGCAACCAGAATGTGGGGGCAGGCATCCTGTAGAGGCAGGGGCTGAGGCCTGGGGATTGGAGGCTCCATCCACAAGTGGTGGAGTCCAAGCGGAGGGTCGGCCAAGCATAAGTGGATGTGTTTGACTCTAAGGAGAGAACACCCTGGCTGCTGTGGTTTGTCCTCACTCCTCCCACACCATTGGGGCTGGACGCCATGGTGCACATGTAGCTGAGGTTACATCTGTACTCTTTTCCCATGATCACACTGCTCCCACAAGTTCTAGTGAGAGTTCACTAAGACCGTCTATGTCTGCTGCTAATAGCACCTTATTGGTCAGCTCAAATATGGTTCTGTGCAATAGCTACAGTCCTGGAGTTCTTATAAGGGTGTTTCTCAGCAGGGTTGGGCCCTTCTACAATCAGGGTCTATGTGGCCGCCGATTAGGCCAGCCAGACCGCTAGTTTATGAGTAATGTCAGGTGTCTGAGGCCCATTTGCAGACCACACATACCTTCCTGAGACTTTTCTGTGGTCCTGGAAGGTCTGTCAGGTGCCCCGTTTGATCCCTTAAAGTCAGCCTCAGAGAAGCTTCTGACTCTAAAGATAGCTTTTCTCCTGGCCCTGACATCTCTCAAATGAGTAGGAGATCTACAAGCTCTTTCTGTTGCCCCTTCCTGCCTTGACTTGACCCCTGGATTAGCCAAGGTCTTTCTACATCCTAGGCTGGATTATATTCCTAAAGTGCCTACATCTGCTGCCCAGCTGGTAGTGTTGCAGACTGTCTGCCCTCCTCCATTCCTCACACCAGAACAAGAGAAATTGCACCTACTGTGTCCAGTAAGGGCTCACTGTAATTATGTCCACCGCTCTGGCCAGTGGCATAAAAATTCGGAGCAGCTGCTGGTCTGCTTTGGCGGCAACAGTAGAGGTGATGATATTTCGAAGCAGCGCATGTCTATTTGGATAGTGGAATCAATCTCTATCTCCTATGAGGCACACGGTCTCGCTATGCCTCTGGGCATAAGGGCTCATTCCACTATGGGGCTCACCTCCTCGAAGGCTTTGTTCAAAGGGGTACCCTTACAGGATGTGTGTGCTGCGGTGGGGTAGTCTATGCTGCACACATTTATTCGATATTACAGCCTAGATATACATTCCACCAAGAGCTCGAGTGTCGTTTGAACAGGCCATGTCCTTAGTATGATGGGGTGGGTATTCTTGTTCCCATAGTTTCATGCAACGTTGAGTTCCCTTTGAAAGAGAAGGGAACAAGACATTGCGTATCTTTGTCATACTGGGGCATGCCTATGAATTGTGCGTTTGCTTCAAATAATAGAGGCTGACGGCGCAGTTCACAGGTGCTGTTTCTATATAACGCGACGCTCTTAATTGGCACGCCACCTGATCACAGCAGGTCTATAAATAGGCATGATGTTACACAAGCTTCAGATACTGGGCACGCACGAGGTCGCTTCCAACAGCGTGAATCCCACGCAACATCTCATTCCCTTCTCAGGGAACAGGGTTACATGCGTAAACCAGACGTTTCCTATAATTTCCCGACCTGCTAGCCTGTATGTTGCTGAGAGGCTGAAATTTAATTCAAGTAAATTATAGCTCACTAGCTCACTCTCTGGAACAGTAGGAACCCTGGTGGCATTGTTTACTGAGACCATGGAGTTTAGTGCATGCTTTGGTACAGAGTCTCATTTATCATTTATCCCATGTTCTGCTGTTCACCGTTTATCATTCATACTTCAAAATATCCATTAACATGCAAGGTCACATAAGGGAGGAAATAACAAATATTCTCTGATAAGGAGGGTGAAAATGTGTGAAATAAAAACAGTTGTCATTAGAAACTGAACTTGATAATCATTTACCTCTCTGTTAACTCTGTGTCTTTATATCATCTAGCCAAGTATTTTGGTCTGTCTTGTTCAGAGTTTGGCAAGGGTACTTTTTGTTACTTTGCTCTCACTCCACTCTGTCAGCTATTTCAAATCATATGAGGATCTGGGGCACAAATGTTGGCAGACAGATCTTAAAGAAGTATGACAGCAGAGATTTAAAATAATACACAGACTGCTGTGAACAGCATCAATGTTTTAGCAAATTGATAAGGCATAAATGTAAAATTTTAAGTTCTTTTTTAGATTTAATAGGTTTATGTCACGCAGAATAGTCTTTTATATTTTTTTCTATTCAACCCTGGGTTTTGGTTTATTAAAATTACAGTGTGTAAGGGTTTGTTGTTGTTTTTCAACTGTGAAATAATTGAAGGGGGGAGAAAGGTTGAATAATTGTGAATGGTGTTTACAATACAGTTTGAAATTCTGTATAATACGGTGTTTCTGAGCTTCTGTAAGTCATCCTGCTAATCTTGTAATAGTATTTCAAAGTCAGTGCTATGTCAGGGGTTTTGGGTCAGAATTGGCAGGAAATTGTACTGTGCAAAAGTTTTTTAGTACAAAATTTGTTGTAGATTTTTATTTTATGACTTCTACATTATCAAGTCAGTACAAAAACATTTTATAGTTCCAAACGTTAGTTTTCCAGCACAAAATTAAATGTTACAGAAAACGTTTTGTATGTCTGTAAAGAAACCAGTATATTAAGTGGTAAGAGACACTTTTCAGACAAAAAACACAATGAAGGCTGCTGGATTTTGCTGCAAAAATTTTTTTTTTTTTTAATGCAAAGGGTCATCACACCAAATATTGCCTTTGTTTCATTTATTACTGTTTCTGCTCTTTATAGTATTTTTTTAAAAATGGAGAGACATTTAATTTCATTATTTTTGAAGGCATCTTTGCTCTACAGCATTTTTTGCATGTGTCTAAGACTTTTGTACAGTACTGTATGTCATATGCCAACTTAGATACATCAAATGTAATCCCTTCCCCCATAACTGTATTCTCGGGAGGCAGTGAAAGAGTCCAATATAACATTAGATGACTAGTTCATTCTGTTGGTTATGTGCTGTTTATGATACCACCAAACATGTTAACTTTATTGCAGATCTGTTGTGCACTGCTTTATCAGGTAGTTACTGTGAGAGCTAACTGGCTGTGGTGGTAGCTGAAAAACTGTTTCTTGTTGAAATAAAAAGGAAGAAAACTTTGCTCATTCACCGAATATTTGTTCGGTGAATCACACTGGTGTGCACAATAAAACTTTTATTCTCATAATGCTTATATAATAGCATAATGACAGCAGATTATTTATTTACTCATATTACTTAGTGTGCAGTATGCTGCTTGGAACACAGCCTTGAATTCTCATTGTGTATTGACTTGGCTCTCATAGCCATGAGATTAATCAACACCATGCAGCACAACTCACATTATGAACTGTTCTTCAATGACTAGCTTGCAGTAAAGTTTTTCAAAACAGTGAAATTTAACAATTTTACATCCAGTTCCTTTCATTTATTACAATGAATGAAGTCTTGAGCTTTTCTTATCCTTGTAGAATATTTGCATACTTAGCACATTATTTGGCAAAATATTTGAAAAACAATATAATCAAGTTGTAGTTGTAGCCCTAACAGCAAAGCATTTATATTTGCTTTTTAAATGAAACTGGATTTGAACTTATTGTCAACTTTACTTCTAGTGCCTGAACAAACAATTAATAAAAACTAAGCACTGTTTCCCTAAGCCAGAAAATAATATATATAGTAGACCAATTAAAAGAAAAAAAAAGGGAAATAAACAGTGGCTTTGTTATGTTGTGTGTGTGGGGTCAGGGGGGTGAAAGAAGGTATTTTTCTAGCATGTTTTGCGTCCAGTGTTATTGAAATTACTTGTTTTATGCTGAACACTAAATGGGTCCGATCAGTTATGGGCTTTGATGGAGCATGTCTTATATTTAAAGATATACAGTGGGATGCTTGGAACAGCAGACTAAAGACCATGGATACTTTAAAGCCTGTCAACCAGTGGAAGCCTCCAGCCTTTATACAGGCTGAGCTTTTTTGACATTTAGAATATCTAATCCTGAAGCTTTGGTCCATTTCAGATTTACACCTTCTACCTGAGTTGGGTGTTAACTTATACTTCTTCTTCTTCTTCTTCTTCTTCTTCTTCTTCTTCTTCTTCTTATTATTATTATTATTATTATTATTATTATTATTATTATAAAGAAGTGAAGTGTGCTGCTTAAAATGAATAAAAACACTGAGATGCCTATGCAACTGTCAGGTTAATTAAACTGCTAATTTATACATTATATATTGCCATTCATTTCTCATTCTTGTTGGGACATGTGAAGTTTTAGCACATCTTTTCTTTTTTTCTTTTTTTTTTTTTACCATTTATCAGTGGTAAAATGTCATATTATTTAACTGTTACTTTACTCAATTAAGTGTCCATTTCTTATGGACACTATGTTGTGTTGAAGGCACTAAGTGCCAGGCTTGCAAACCTCACCTTTTTTGTAAATGATCCTAGATATGGTGTGAAAGTCAGTGACCATTAAATCTTAATTTAATCAAGATTATGAGTGAAAGATCAAGCAAGGTGACGTTAAGTTTGAAGGAGAGAACTCAGAGGATGTCCACAGTCATAGCATCTGGAAGAAAAAAAACACTGATGTCTGATATCTGATGTTTGCATTTCAACAACTTTAGACATATTTATAATATATACACATTTCTTCTGTGCATATATAGCTGGTGCGCAAAAGCATTCCAGCGGTTCAATGTGATGTCATTTGATCAAATTTCCTCATTCCCTCTACCTGGTAATTGTGAAATGTGGCTTCAAGGGTAAAGCCTATTGATTTAATTGATTGATTCAGTACAGGTTTTTGTGCTCTTGGGATAGAAAACAAAGTAGGTTACTGTGTACTTAGTGGGGCAATTGTATATATCAGGATGCTTTAGATCAGATTAAAGTGTAATTTAAAAGGACGGTGTATCCTTCTTTAAAAGATTAATCCTGCTTTTGCAACCATGGTCTCAATTACCTTCAGTTACTGGGATAAGTTAACCAAGCATAGTTCTGCAACCTTCATAAATTGCTCATTTCTCAGGCCTGCTGCCATGAACACAGCCTTAAATAATAAGCACAGAAAATCAATACAGCTTGAACACATCAGCATCTGGACAAGCTTTTCACCTTTTGGAGGATTCAGCCTTGTTTTATTACCTATGTGACTCTTCCACATATATTTGGTAATGGAATGTTTGAGATGCTGAAACATACTAAACAACAGATATTACAATTTGTCCACTCTGACGTCACATTTTCAAAACAGTTAACACAGACTAATACTGAAGCTCACTGGCCAAAACAACTAATTTTGTTTGCAAAATGCTCTAAACATTTAAAAACATACAACAAAAGCAAATATTTCCATCAAACACCACAACTTGTGGTCAAATGAATATATTCTTTCAATCAATCATTACACAATGGACAACAAAATACAAAATACAGCTAGCAATATGAAATATATGATACTTTTCAAACTCAGAAATGCTGAATACTGGAAAAAAAAAAAGCAACCAAAGGAAACTTATGGGTGGAAATATCTTTAAAAAAAATAAAAATAAAAATAAAGAGTTGAAATACTCAAATACTCCCTTGCAATGCACCGAGGGAAATACCCCCTTGAATGGCATATCTATCCCTGGCAGTCCTTTGCACCTATTGCCAGGCAGCTAGCATTCATTGCTTCCAGGAAGGACATCTGCACATATGGCCAGTGATCATACACCCTCCATCTCCAAGCAGAGAAGAACTCCTCAATTGGGTTCCAAAAAGGAGAGTATGCAGGGAGGAACTGTATTATCATATGGGGCTGTGCTGCAAAGCATTCATTCACAAGGCGAGAGTGGTGGAAGGCGGCATTGTCCCAAATGATGACATACAGAATCATGCCAGGCCTCAACAGCCCTCTCTCTTTGGGTGGAACCAGTCTTTCATTCAATACATCAAGAAATGTGATGAGGCATTCTGTATTGTATGGGCCAGTAGTTGGTATGTGGCAAAGGACCCCATCATTGGAGATGGCAGCACACATGGTGATATTGGCACCCCTCTGACCTGGCACTGTAACAGTGGCCCTTTGCCGAATGATGTTCCTCCTGCGTCTCCTCACTTTACAGAGGTTGAAGCCAGCTTCATCCACAGAAATGAATTTTTGATGTACCCCTTCATCTTCAATCTCCTTATTCTCTAAGAAAAAAGCAAATTCAAAAAGCTAATTATTCCATTTGCTTGTAACTGTATGGTATAACAAGGCAGTACAATAACAAATCCGTACCGGCACATACTGGAATCTTTCCTCCACGATGTCAGAGTTTCTTTGGAATGGAACTCTATACAGGTGCTTCATTCTGACACTGTTTAATTTAAGGACTCTATCAATAGTTGCCAAACTCACACTGTTGATATTTCTAAATGTTCCCTGATCTGCAATTACTGCTGCCTGCTTTCATGCAGTCTGTTTGCATTGTTTGCCATGACCTCCTGTTCAACAGGAATTTCATTTGAAACTTGGGCTCTATTTTCTCCTCTTGCTGTGGCTCCTCCACCACACATGCATGCTTCCTTGGGCCCCTCTGCCATGGCCTCTTACTCTCCTTCTGTGCCTTTGGCCTCTTCGATGCATGTTTGCAAATAGCAAAACAGAAGTGGCATCTTTTATAGATGGATGAGGACTGATTTGAAGAGTTGGGCAAAGTTTCACACAGGTTCATTAGAGATTCCTAATTATGCAAGTACTTTCTGACAGCTGTGAATAGATCTTTTCCTTTTGTTCAACACAGTTAATCCAATAGAGTTTGGGGTCATTCAGTGAGATCTGTGGTAATTGTTTTGACCAAGGGTGTGAAAAATGTGTGAAACAAATGAAAAAGTGTTAAGACATTTGCCAGAGAAGACTTCTGCTGTGCTAAGAAGGTGATGATGAAGATCAAGTGGATCCCAGTTTCAAGCGTGCCTTAACAAATGAGGAAAACCGTAAGGCTGCTGTAAGGGCTTTTACCCATTAGAGTGCTGGTTGGAACCATTTAAGTTGTTGGTGGCCATTAAGCAGTAATGATAATTTTTGATGATGTGTACTTGTGTGGCCACTCTAGCCAGGACAGGCTGAACACGGCCCACTTGATGGCGAGGGCTTCTCATTCCATTGCAGTGTACTTCTGCTCGGCAGGGGTGAGCTTTCTGCTGATGTAGAGGACCAACTGCTCCTCCCCATTGAAGGTCTGGGACAGGATGGCTCCCAGCCCTGTCTCAGACATGTCTGTATGGATGACCAAGGGAAGGACAAGTCTGAGTTCCTGAGAATGGGTAGGCTGGTGAGGGCCTGCTTGAGAGCCCGAAACACTCACTCTGCATCCTCAGTCCATCGCAGCCAGTCGTACTGGCCCTTCTTGCTGAGGTCTGAGAGGGGAAAGCTAGAAAGGAGAAGTTAGGGACAAATTTCCTGTAGTATCCCGCCAGCCTCAAAAAGGTACATACCTGTTTTTTTGATGTGGTTCAGGGATACCCTTTCACTGCTTCAAACTGCTTCTCCTGTGGTTTTAGCAGGCCCTGGCCAATGCAGTACTTTAGGTACTGAGCCTCTGTCAGCACCAGATGGCATTTCTTGGGTTGGCCATCAGCCCGGCTTTCCGGAGGCTTCCGAGTACCTCCCTGAGGTGATAAAGGTGGTCAGCCAAGGTCAAGGAGTGGATTACGACATTGTCCAAGTAGGTGGCCGCAAACTGGTCTTAAGACGATGTCCATCAGGTGCTGGGAGGTTGTTGGTGCCCCGTGTAGGCCGAAGGGGAGGACCTGGTTCTGGCAGTGGCCCCTGGTGGTACTGAAGATGGTCTTTGGTCTTGCTGACCTGCCAGTAGCCCTTTGTCAGATTCAAAGTGGTGATGAACCGGCCCTCCCCAGGTGCTAGCTGTTGAACTAGCCTCCCCTAGGTGTTAGCCTCCCCTCCCCTAGCTGTTGAACTCCAACACTTGATTCAGCCCCCGGAAATCATTACATAGGCGGTTGCCACCATCGGGCTTCGGAACCACCACTATAGGGCTAGAACAGGGGCTGGCGGACTCCTCAGTGACCATGTCCTGTAAAATCTGGCTAACTTCCTCCTCACTAGCCTGACGGCAAGCCTCTGGGACACAGTATGGCCTCTGTCTGATCACCACTCCTGGCAAGGTTTTAATCTCGTGTTGGGCCAGCTCCATTAGCTCCTGGTGCTGCGCATGGGTTTGGTCCTCTCCCCACTGGACCAAGGTACGCTCATTGGACCCTGTACGAACAGTAGAGAAGGTGGACAGTGCTGTGGCAGACTGAACCCATCTTTTTAGTAGGTTTATATGATACAATTGGGTGTCTGTGTGCTTACCTGGCTGCTGTAGCTTGTAGTTCACTGGGCCAACCCTTTCCTGAGCCATATAAGGGCCCTGCCAGTGGGCCAGGAACTTGCAGGAGGCTTTTGGGAATAACAGGAGCACCTGGTCGCCTCGCTGGAATTCCTAGGGTTGGGCTGGTTGGTCATAGGTCCGCTGTTGTTCTCACTGCGCCGCTTCCATGTGCTCTCGGATAATTGGCGTGACCCAGTCAACCCATTCCTGCATTTCCTGTATGTAGTCTACCAAGGAGCGGAATGGAGACGGTTGCTCCTCCCAAACTTCGTGGGCCACCTCTAACCGTCCTCGAGGTTGCTGGCTGAAGAGCTCAAAGGGGGTGAACTCCATAGAGGGGTTTCTCCTGGACTATGAAGAGGACATAGGGAAGAAGGAGGTCCCAGTGTTGGCCTTCTTCATCCACCACTTGAGCATCCACTCAAGTGGCTTTCGTCAGCGGTAGCAGCGGCGGCGTCTGGAGGGCAGAGAGAGACATGCGTCAATACTCATGCATTCGGAGAAACAACTCACCCCGCTGTTTCTATTGCTCCCTTTTATAGCTGGCTGTCTTCTGCCAGACGGTGAGGAGAAGCTGTTCCACTCATTGACCACCAGCTATGTGTGTTTCTGCTGCCCCGCCTCACAGCCGTCCAAAATAAACGGGGTGCTGAAATGGTGCTGTCGGCAGTTGCACAAGGAGCGCTGTGTTTTTGTGTGCTGCAGGCCCGTTGTCACAACTTCTTACAGTGTTTAAATTTGTATGTAGTTCATTTTACTCAAGTTTGAGTAAAATGTACCTTTTTTTTTTTTTTTAAACCTGTTAGTTAAATTTACAGTGTTTATGGGAATAATCCTTGGTGCCAAGTAAATCTTACTTAAAATAGGCTTAGTTAAATTTACTTAGACATTATGTGTGGAAATACCATACCATGCTTTTCTTGAGTCGATCACACTGCAATGTTTTTTTTCATTATAGTTTATATACTGATTTGTAATCCTTTCAACTGAAGAAACTGGACAGGGGGAATATTGCTTGAGACCTGCTTGTCCATTACAGCATGACACAAGGAGCATGTGGCGCTTGAGTAATGATCTATCATGTCTCCGATTAAATCACTGTGATGAAAGAGAGAAAAAGAATATTAGAGACCAGTCTAAAAGTAAGGTGTGAGAAGATTGAAAACCTCTGTGACTAGTCTTCACTGAAGTAATAAACAAGTAAGATCTGCCAAAAGTAATAAAACTTGGTGTACAGCCTTTCTTCAGTAATACGATTCAGCATTACGGGATCTGAGACATAATTTTAGGAATCTTGGGCAGAATGGTCATCTATGCATCTCTTCAAATGAATTACTAATATTTAATAATGACTTGTTAATAATACTCCGTACCTATTCATACATAGATTTTTTTGTCATATATCCTCCTGCCCATATTCTGCCAAATCCTGTCTCCTGAGCTATGATTAGTTAGTATTCACCTTTGCAATCATTTTCAATTCACAAGTTAGTATTCACATTCAAGCATTTTTAGTAGCAGTCAAAAGTTTACCTATTCCAACTGATTTCAATATGAGCAATGGCAATGAGTGAAATTACACTCTACTCAGGCAAGCCTGCACAGAAATATGCACACAATTAAGGATGAATATTTTCAGGCTAGCATGATCACATCGCTACTGATAAGTATGATGAAATGCTAAAAATGATCTTGCTAAAATGATGCACAACTGTATATTATAGGTCAGAAACATTTTTGCATTATAGCAACTTAGCAGGCTAGCACAGACAGCACTGCCAATAACTGCACAGCCCAGCAATCTCAGACCAAAAGAATATTAGTGGTTAGAGGATGAATAAGCACTTCCCTGGAGATGTATGTGTATGTTGTATGTTTTACCAACTTTAACAGGGTGCTCTTTTCTCGACATCTTATTGTGAATACAGGAAAACTGGTAACGCTTTACAATAACAGTACATGAATAATCATGCACTAATACCTGCATTGATACTTACTTAAATATTAACTAATGATGTGTTAAGGCATGTACTAATCACAAACTAATGAAGCACTTTAACTATGATGTGAGTCTTATGAATTCATGTGTGAATAACAACCACCTTATGTTCATGTTAGTGCATGTTTGTTAGTTAATGTAATAATTAACACATAGGAGTACACTAAATCAAACATGCTCTATAAGAAAGAATATGAATTAAACATGCAGAAAGTTGCACTAATATATAATAAACACCGATAATTTAATCTCAATCTGTGCACAGATATTTTGAGGGGCAGTGGCCCAAAACAAAACTTTTGTCAAGAAAACAACAAAAGCATCCTTGTTTGAGGGAATTTCCTAACCATGTAGGAAACAAACAAATAAACAAAAAACAGCAATGCATGTCAAAATGTCCTTGTAAAAGCAACAAGGACAAGGATTTCTTGGCCACATTTAAGTTGTTCATCATGATCTGACGTACTGTAAAGCATCAAAAATAAACAAAAATGGCTCTTCTCAGCCAGCATGCTAAAAAAAATAACGAATAAAAATAGTTACCTGAGCATAAATTCTTCAGTCTTCAAAGATCTCCTTGGATACATGGATGGATTTGTAGTCAGCTAATGATCTTCTGATGTGTGTCCTTGAATTGAATTTCTTTGGCATTGTACGTCAACTGGGTTGAAAAATGCTTTTATAAAAAATATTTTCTCTTCAATATTTTGCAGTTTCTTTTCTGCAGCACGAAGCATTAATCATAGTTCTCTCAGAGAATAGAAAAATCACAGCACATAAAAGGAGGAGCTCTGATTTAAATTAATTATATAGTCAATATTGTGCTCTATGAAATGTCTTCTTAAGCAAATTTGTCAGGCTATCAGGTTTATTCTTCCACCCCTAAGCAACCTGTCTACTGCACTAACACCTCTGTTAGCACTAACACCACCGTTAGAGCAGAAATGTATGTATTCTCATGCCAAATTCATCTGACTGTCACATTTTCTGTAGCACAAGCTCATTCAATGTCAAGGTCAAAAGAAGCAAATGTAAGAGAAATCACCAATAAAGTGTAGCGGTAAAACAATTTCTTTTGTTGTAGAATTACTGATAAAACATTCATGTGAAAATGTGCATAGATGTCGATGCAAGTACCTCCAGGAAGTCAGATATGCCTGTACGATTCTGCTCTAGGTGATTAATGGTATCTTGGTACAACCCAATTGTACAATCCCCACAAAACACACACAAACATGTACACACGGTTATTCAGCTGTTACTGTAGTGTGGTGAATTATAGGGACATATAATTCCATTCATGGGCTAGAATAAACCTCTTGGGATTAAAATGCAGTATAAATTAGTAGGAATAAGGTCCTTGATCAGTCATTCTTTAACAACACAGACCCTTGAGAAATCAAATGTTTTTTGTTCAATACAAACCACAATTAAGTAGAAACAGATTAAGACAGAGGAAGAAGACAGTAGTTCAGATCATGACTGGTACCACACAGAAGCTAACATTGCCTGTCCTGGATGGATTAGTTTTCACAGCATTCTGCACAACTCTGTCGTGAACTGACAGTGGAGCCGGATCTACTGGTGAATGGTTGGGGGGGAAAAAACAAAGACTTCTCCCAGACACTGCACTGTCACCGTTACACACCATCTGACAGCTAGCAGATGTGCTAAGAGTCTTATTCACTATTATATTTCCTCATCAGCAATTGATCTTGTTTGCGATACCACCTAAATATCTGCCTCAGTTCAATTAATGGTATGCCTTGCAACTGTATAAGATCATTGTCACAGAAATCAAGATTAAGTTTTGCTTCATGTAATTAATATCTAGTTGTTAGGATGGTTTTATGCCAGTGGTTCAGAAGTGGTTTATTTCCATTCGTGTCTCAGTTGTGTGCTTGCTGATAATTAGCTTAACCAGGGTAAGACAGCAGGTGCCACAGCTGTCATAATTAATCAGAGAATCATATTCTTTGAAAGGAGCACTTTGCCAAGTGAAAGCATCAGAGATCAGTTCTGTCTTTGCATTCATTAAACACCCTCTGTGCACTTATATTAATCACCCTTCTCTTAACACACAATAATTATCTATTAGACAATCACATATGGGTATACAGGGTATATACAGTGTACAAGGGTGTGGTGCATCGCCGCTATCTGTATCTGTTAAGTGCTCCAAATATCCACATCTGCAATCATATTTACTGTAAACCTAAAGTAAGTGTGGACTATTTTTTTTTTTTTTTTTGAATATGCCTTAGGAAATGCATGTAAATATTGAGGGGGGAAACACAGAGGTAGAAATGCCAGCACTGTCATCTTGGTTTGTGAATTCTGGCTCTGGCCGTTCCTCAACCTTAATTACATCACTCAAGTTCATAACTGGTCTCAGCTAGAGATGAACATGGGACTGTTTTTTTTTTTTTTTAAATCCCACTAGGACAACTATTATTTTGGTTGGTACAAGCCCACACTATTTTCTAATGAATTTAGTTGATTCTATTTTTATTTCTAGTTCTATATTTTTTAAAATATAAACAACCTTGTAGCCACCATGTCCATGACCACACTGTTATTAAGGATGCTTTAAATCATGGAGGTACTCACATTCATGAAAATAAATAGACTTTCTTTGTCCTGCTGAGCTTCATAGCTGACCACTCACACACACTCACATGAAAGTAAAAACATCTCTTTTGTGCAAGTTTTGATTTGTGTCCCACAGTATCCCAGTGCACAACTCAAGTCTCAACCAGATGCCGTGTCAACATCTGTGGCAAGGTCTCTAAAAAAAGGAGTAGTGTGACTCCTATTTTTAACTGTATATGTATCAGTTTAGAGCACATTCATTCCAGAAATTTTACTCATATTTGGTTATCTTTAATATAAACACATACTGTATATATAACCAAGTCCTAACTACACATCATGTTAAATTATGGATTTTCAGCATTGCAAGCCTCCAATATGCTTTACATCATCACACATATTGACTCAAACAATTGAATGCAATCTGAATAATACATTATGGGTGAGAAAATTCAGATAGACAGTATTCATCATTTCCTTTGTTTTATTGTTCATTAAACAGCAATCTCATTTGACAATGAAATGTGCAAATGTCTTTCTGAAAAAGCAGTGTGCTAATAGAGAAGCAGTGTAAGGTATATGGAGGACATGCTTTGTAGAGCATTTGCCTTCCACTCATCAGTCAAGCCAGTGCATACTGTAGGAGATGGATGCCCAAACCATGTCACTTCCTATTCCACCAAAAGAACAGAGAAAACCAAGAACCTGACAGAAAGATCACGCATTTGTAGGGGAAGCAGAGTGAAAACAAGGCATATGCTAGATATCAGTGCTCCATTTCAAACAGATATTTCAAAGAAAAGCTCTCTATTCTTGACTAATAAATACACTAGAATTAAGCTCCATGTAATATTTATCCTAGTGGCGAAATTTGGTCAGTAATATAACTCCAATATCTCTATAGGGGCCCTGTTTATCAAACAGGTCACTGAAATATTCTTCTCTTCAGAAATCCCCAATATTAAAAAGAAAACAGGAGGTCAGAAATCTAGCCTCTACTAAAAGAAAAACATTCATTTTAATATGTTTAATTTTCATTACTGTTGTTACAGCAGCAGGAAAAAAAATAAGAAAGAAAAACAGACCCACCACACCAAAGGAATCTATTAGAAAACCTAACAGAGCAGGAGACACCAAGCAAGTATTTAATTAAAGGAAAAACCTAGAAAAACATTTGCTTTCAAATTCTTTACCCAAAAAATGTGCCCTCCATCCCAAGGATAATATTGTTTTGATATGAAATGAGGGCTTCAAACCTTTAAGAACATGTCCCAGACAGATATACACACTGTTCATTCAGCACACAATTCATCTGTGAAATCCTGTGTGGTTAAGTGCCTCTGGGAGTGTGTATTGCTTTTCCACTAGATGATACCGTATCATATGAGAGTACATAACTGATCACACATTGTGGCATTATTTATATTGTCAAGTAACTATAACTAAGTACCCATAATGAATTTAGTTACCCCTCTTGCCAGGGTACTTAAATGACCAAACAGAGACCTATTGTTGAAGCTAGAAATACTGGAGAGTATTGTTTGTGATATTTGTTTTATTTTCTTATCTATCTTCACTTTCTTATCAAATATCTTTGTTCTAATGGCTTAGGAGTAATATCACAAATTTATTAATGAAATGTTCTGTTAAGAGTGACTGCTATCAAGCAAAATTTCTTATTCATGATCCATTTGAAATCTTCACATAACTTGAAATACCAAATAACATATTAGTCACTCATTATCTATGCTTACTAAATCAAGGAATAAAATAAAAGAGATGTAGACTGTTTTTATACTGTATGCCTGATAGAATCCCATTTTCTTTATTTTAAATACTATTATAGTATTGCGACACTCTGGTATGTTTGGATCACTTGCCTCTATCACTGCAGGCCAACAAACTTATTATATCTCTGCTTGTATAAGAGCTCTGTGGGGTCTCCACATTTAAATATAAAATGCATGTAAAATATATACACTATGTGAAATTGTTAATGCTGTTCTCTGGTTTGCCCCACAAGCTCTACAGAACTTGTCCTACCTTCACAGATACCGTTATGTGATAAGAAATGGACACTTGACCAGAGTATGGATATGGACGTACTGCACTGTCAGGCAGAAAAGTACAGTTTGTTTCTGTAAACCTAGTAAACCTAGCCACTTTTGTATGGTTACTGCAATTTTTCAATTCCTTTGAAGCACATAAAAAAGAGACAGCTGAGATGTAAGGATTACTCACAGGAAAGAAAAAAAAACCCATTCTGTAAAGCAGTAACTTCTGTCTGACTTTTAAACATCTGTCTGTGAAACTCTGGGTTAGAACATATCTCAGGCATCAAAGTAAGACTTAAAAGCTGAGTATATTGATTGACAGTGCAGTTTCATGTGGCCGTTGAGTGTAGATATACATATCTGTAAATCTGAGTGTTCCTGAACTGATCCAGATTAATGGAGAGACGTGCCATATTGACTTGCAGCTACATATGAGACATGGGGGTAATTCTATAGAATACTGATCCGTCATTAATGATTAACTACACAGGGAGAAATTAATAATGCAATATTAACTTTCTAGTAACAACTATTAACTAACTAGAACTTCGGATTAATGAATTAGTAAGTAATAGCACACAGATAAATGCGGTAGTTCATTATTAGCTAATCAGTAACTACTATTTCTTTCATGCCTCTAAGAGAACTACTAAGAAACTATTAATAACTACTATTTGGTCAGTAATGTAGTTATTGATTAGCTAACAGTGAGCTACCGCATTGATCTGTGGGCTATTACTTGCTAATTTGTTTATCAGAGTTTCTAGTTAGTTAATATTGTGTTATTCATTTCTTCCTGTGTAGTTAATCATTAATGATGGATCGGTATTCTAAAGTGTTACCGACATGGGTTTTCTCATTACCCCAACATCAGCCTCCCTACAGCCACAGTGCCAGATCCCTGATTACAGGGATTTAATGGGTCAGAGGAGGTTAGATAGAGCATGTGCATCAACAAGAAAACCTCATTCCTGTGTGAGGATTTTGTTTGTCAAGCCCTTTCTATCCTGTTTCCCTGACTTTCTTTACTTTTTTATTCATGTTTTTTTACACTGTTCCATTATTTCTTCGATTTTTTTCCTCAATATACTGCACTCCCTACTGACCACTTTCAAATATTCTTTACATTAGTCTTGTCAAGATTTTTCAGCCTTGTCTTGTCTGAAATCTGTAGCCTTGCATTTCTGCAGAGTAAAATATGTTCACAGTGGGGATATCTCCACATGTCGGTAGTGCTCTTTCTATCAAACAAATAGTTTGTCTCATAGTTCAATGCATCCCAAGTTACAGAAAGCGTTATAATGAAAACTCTATTTAAACTCATCAGCACTAGACTGTAATAAATTATTTGGGTGTCATTCTCATTTAATTGTGATTTAAAAAACAGTAATGCTTGGTAATCAGCCTAGCATGATAATTAATATAAACATTGGTCAAATTAAGACATAACTGTGCTTATGCATTCAGAGATACAGCAGAGAAAAGCTGGTGATCAGTTCTTTCAGAGAGCATGTGAGAGAGAGATAGAGGAAAAGGCTTCAGTTTAAATAAGGGGTTTCACCAGCCACTCATTAAGCTGTACGTTTCAGGACTCCGTATGCTTTAATTACAATAATCAATACTGTTGAAATGGCAGGATTGCCTCGCCTATTTATTTTCACCCCATGGCTGATTAGTGCTCCTAAGCAATATTTTCCCAACAAGAAAAGCCTGTAAAGCCTCTAAAATAAAGCAGCATTCTGTTTAAGCTGAAGCAATCAGTGCACAATTTTCTCCAAGCTATTGCTTTCTCATTATTTCCCTATCTGGATTACATCTCTCTCGCTCTCTTCTTTTATGAATACCTCTCTCTCTCTCTCTCTCTCTCTCTCTCTCTCTCTCTCTCTCTCTCTCCTTCTCTCACACTCCCCCCCACCTCTCTCTATCTCTCTCACACACACACACACATACACATACAGTAGCAGAAAAGGTTCAGTCTGAGTGGACAACCTGGGTCTGGCTGTTTTGCAGTGAAGGTTCAGCTTGTTACAGATATGTCAGAACAGCATCTTCATCACACACACACACACACACACACACACACACACACACACAAAGCACCTGAATCCACCCACTCAAACTTATATATCTCACAATGGAGGCTTCACATTTGCTGTAGCTGTTCTTTCATTATGGTAAAGGTTTTTTTTACCACATGTTTTTTCTGTGTTCTCACCAACAGAATTTCAGCTAAATGGACTTAATGAGACATATCATTAGTAGGGGACATCTAGTTCCTGACATAGGGGTATCTCATAATAATGTCCCACATGGGAAATCCAAAGCTTAACGTGCTGATTAATCTTCCAATGGAAGTGTGTAAAAAGGATCATTACGAAGGCAACCAGCTAAAGTGTCCAATGTATAAATCATCTTAGGCTTATTGACGTATACATCTCAGAACTTGTTACTACAAGTGGGGAGCATACAGTACAAATAAGTAAAACATTACTCAATTATCGGATTTAATTATTTTTTCTTGAATGCATATATAACAGTAATGGCAGATCATTTGTTACTTTATATTATGTTTGATTGCAGGGTGATAAATTATTACTTGACATAAGGACTCCTGAGTAATGGGGAAGTGGTTTTTATATTGACTGAATGGGAAATTTATTTTGTAGCACTTTTGAAAATATGACAACAGCTACATAAATATGTACCTAATAATATATCTATATCACAATGTAAAGCATGAAATGGACAGACTGTATCTTTAAATTGAAAAGTTGTTGATGATAAAAAAAAAATGTGTCAAAAATGATGGAAGTGAATCTCTGCATTTCCTAGACAGGTTTAAGAATAAATCAGTGTGGTTGTGGGGGGCATGTAGTTGTTAATTCTCTCTGATCCAGACAAAACACGCTCAGGACTCCTGTTGTGTCTCTGCTCCTGTGCCACTCCGCATGATGTCAAATGTTGGTGCTGTGCTGTTAACATAAGACCAGCGGGAGGCAAGAGTACAGGCAGACACTGTGTTTTAATGGCTTTAGCACCCAGTCACACTGTCTGCTCCTTAAATTGTTAGCGGCACAGCACCACAGTGCCTAGTCTTTATTTATATAGTTTTATGATCCAACTGCCCTTCTAGCAATCACAAATCATTTTCTAAAACTGAGATTTCAT
The DNA here is from genome assembly GCF_023375685.1 of Ictalurus furcatus. Taxonomy (NCBI): domain Eukaryota; kingdom Metazoa; phylum Chordata; class Actinopteri; order Siluriformes; family Ictaluridae; genus Ictalurus; species Ictalurus furcatus. The sequence goes on along the minus strand of NC_071257.1, from coordinate 21,774,129 downwards.
TATTTGATTGCTAAATGAAGTGCTGAAAATTGAAGACGATTTCTGCTTGAGGAAAATGATTACTTCACCATCATACTCAGCACTGAATCCTGATTTATTCCTCTTCCTGAAGTCTGCTGACACACTAGTGACAGCCATGTACACAGCTGGCTGCCACTGAATCTCTCCCAAGCTGGGTTTCCCCCCTGTGGCACAGTAAATCCATGTTGTTCCTCTTGAGACTTGTGAATTATTTCAATCAATTAGGTTGCCATATAGGATTCCTTAAAGAAACTACACTGGATAAATATCCTTTTTTTTTTTTTTCAAAACGAAACAAATACTAATTATCAGGTAGATCATTTTATATCCCTGTTAAATATTGAATTAAAGTACCAACTACCCTGATAAAACTTTATTTGAATGCATGACTGAAAGTATAATTGATCAAAGCCATACAGTTATTTTCAGTGAAGGAAGCCAAAACATTCTGCAGATTCATACTGCATCATTTCATTTGCATTGGCTGTCCTTCTTTTCAGACAATTGTTGTCAGGGGACTGAATACTGAATTTAATTTCATAGCATTATCGATTTCAGTTGGAAACTGTTATCTTGAAATGTATTTGTGCTGATGTCAAAAAATTAACAATGGTGCCCAAAATATATTAAAGACTGGATAATTTCTGACACATCAATGTTTCAGTGCTGTCTCATATAGCTGTCTCTGTGTCTGGGAGAAGTCAGACACAGTGTTATTCTGCAACATGTCAAGGGATGTTGATGGTATAGTGGAGAGGATGCAAAAATGGAGGATGGATAGCAAAACAAGCATCTCAGTTAGTCCAGATAAGCACATGAGCTCAGCACATGGCACAGTGGACTCACAAATACTAGCCAGACACTGACACCACTTTTTGTGTCATTCCACCTTCCAAGTTAAGCCACATAAATTATTCACTTGAATTGAGTGTCTGTAGTGTGTTACACCTCATCAAGTAACAAATGGTTATTTGGATAACTCCCCCAGGCATACGTTTACATCTTCCCCACTCAACCATCACTGCTATTGTATGAAATCATTATGGAATTCCTAAATCCAGCATGTTTACTTTGCATTCAAATAGTTATTGGCATCTAATCTTTGGTCAATAAATGAACAGGTCACCAAAAAGGTAGGGGGTGACTTAAATCACAGATGAGGTTGTGACTTTACACTGTACCAGTTGTAGCTTAAAGGAGATCCTTGTTTTTATATTTATTATATTCCTGCACACATTTAAGCTATTTCATTTTTTCTGTATAATATAAAAATGGGAAACATCCAGTTTTCTGAATTCAATTCATGACATTAAACAAAAAAAATAAACAATTTACATGCCCAGTTTTCCATTCATTTGTCTTAATATAATATCTTGCATATTTTGTTCACTTGCATTTAATTTCATTTTATAGCATGAGCTGCATGCCTCCATCAAAATGCTTTTCTAATACAGCAAAATGCTTTTCTAATACAGCAAAATGCTTGTCTAAACATTTTGGGGAAAATACAGGAGTAGATTAATAATCAAAATTTCACATTTGATTCCACTTCATCCTGTTCTAATATATGCAGTATATATTAGGTTAAGTGTGAATTATATGTAGCCTCTAGTTAAGTTGTTAAGCTATATAACATAAATCATGACAGTTCTTGTTTCAGAAGCTGTTTTGACTTCTTGATTTTCATGTGCAAATATAGCCTACTGACTCAGGTTCACAATTGACACACGTCTACACTTGTTAGAAATTATCTACTGGCATGGTGTATTCTGAGGATATTATTCCATGATCCCCTGGGACTGTTGCACTTGCAGCATGTGTTTGTTTGCTCCATGTGCACCTTCATTGCCATGGAGCTCCTATTTGCTCCAAGCCTACACTTAACAGCCATGTACTGTACATAGGGATTAAGACACACATTGCCCATAGCTTGTAGGTCCCAGAATATGGTAGACCGTTTTTAGATTAAATGTTTTAGGTCAGAATTATGATGCTAATGGTGAAATTGTCAATCTTAAGATAGATAATATACACTCCAAAATATTATTCTCATTAAAATATCATCATTGTCATTAAAATATCATCACTGTCATTAAAATGTGACTGTTATGTCTTCATTTTAGTTCTTTTCACCTCCACTAAAAATTTCTAAGGTCACACACTACCAGAGTTTAATCCTTCATGGCCAACATATTAATCCCTGCTTTAGACACCATTTTACTACATTATAATGAGCACAGCACATTTTTAAAAAAAATTATGCTTGCCCAATTTTGCAACCAATTATGTTAGAATGTGATTAATAACCCTGTCACTATACCAACCAGTTACACAATACAGACTACTAATGCACAGCTAGTGCACTGATAGTCCCAATTTGACCCATTTGCCTTCCTGTTATGACTACCTGTAAACTCAAAGTATATTGTATATGTATGTGTACAGTTCCCTCTGAAACTATTGGAACAGCAAGGCCAATTCTATACATTTTGCTATACACTGAAAACATTTGCATTTGAGATCAACTAATGAAAATGAGATGATAGATCAGAATTTCAGCTTTCATTTAATTGATATTTACATTTAGATCTGTTAAACATCTTGGAACTTGGAACCTTTTCTTTGAATCCAGCCATTTTTAAGATATCAAAAATACTTGAACATGTAACTAACAGGTGTTTCTTGTTGCCCAGGTGTGCCCTGTTAGATTGATTGTTTAAAAAATGAATAGGTCATAATGTCTACTCTTGGTTTGAGCCCTAAGTTTTATCTGTGAATACTACAAGTGTTCTTATAAAGGATAAACCAACATGAAGACCATAGAGTTGTCTATAGAAGAAAAGCAAGCCATTTTGAAGCTGAGAAAAGAGAGAAAATTCATCACAGCCATTGCACAAGCATTGGGCATAGCCAATACAACAATTTGAAAAATTACAAAATTCTGAAAAAAAAGTAACCACTGGAGTACTAACCAGACATTGAACAGCTTGGCCAAGGAAAACAACAGCAGTTGCTAACAGAAACATTGTAACAGCTGTGAAGTCACACCCAAAAGCAACAGCCAATTAAATCACCAACCTCCACAGGGAAGGGATGAAGGTATCACAATCCACATTTTGAAGAAAGCCTTGAGAGCAAAAATATAGACGTCATACCACAAGATGCAAAGAAGTTTCTAGAAGGTTTTATACTGACCATTACCAGATCTTAATCCAACTGAGCATGCATTTCATGCATGAAGGGAGAAACCCCCAAAACAATCAACAGCTGAAAGAAGCTGTGCTAGAAGCCTGGTTTGCCAGCTTGATGTAATTATTGCAATGAAAGGATCCATAACCAAATATTAAGTGTTATTTACTTTAAGACTATCTATTCCAATAATTCTGCTCACCTAAAAATTGGGTTGTCTGCACCCATGTTATAAGTTGTTTAACACATTTAGATGTAAATATCAGGATCTGATAACTGAAATTCTGATCTACTGACTCATGTTCATGTTTTAAACTCAAACCCATATGTCTTCAGTGTATAGCCAAAACAAAATAATATTTTCCAAAAATTCCAATACTTTTGGAGGAGACAGTATATGTATCTATATGTACACATATGTGTATATGTTAAATTAAAATCTGTCCCTTGGTGATCTCACTAAAGGCTTTCATCATCTATCAGTTGAAGGAATTTTCAAATGAAGCAAATTCATAAGTAAAAATACTTAGCCAAAACTCCCACCAGCTATTCCTGCATTTACATTTCTGACCTGTAATAAAAGCTATTAACGGTCAGGATAAATGCATCATTGTTTCTCTCAATATTGCAGTAAATTTATACAGCCCTAGTCAGAATTATTGGCACCCCTAAATTGTAAGTACAGAATTTAGAATATCTTCAAAAATAAATGTAAATGGACCAATTTTGTATAATCAGAATATTTTAATAACATGTCCAATGTTATTGAACAACAGCACAAAAAAAGGCTTTCATATAGTGAAATTAAAAATACAGGCAAAATATATATGTGGACACACTTATTGTCACCATTTTTATTCATTTAAATTAGTTCCTCAAACAAAAGAAAAAACAAATAGTACTCAATTGTACCTTTTGTTAGTGATGCTTTGCACAGAAGGGTAGAAAAAATCAAGGAAGGACATTCTACTGTTTCCGCCACAGTAAGCACACATCCAGCCAGCCCTAGTTCTACCTTTATGTCAGCACATTCTCTGCCTAAGCAGAATGCTTTGAATGCTTATTACAACATGCACGTGTAGATCAAAAAAGATTCCTGCATGCCTACTTTTTATAGTTGTGTGTTTTGAAAATGGCAATTAACTTTTTTTGTTACCTATACAGTGCTGTGAAAAAGTGTTTTCTTCTGATTTCTTCTGTTTTTGCGTATATCTCATTGTAAATAGTTTTAGATCTTCAATCAAAATACAACATGAAACAAAGTCAAACCTGAGTAAACATACAATACAGCTTTTTATTAATTTATTTATTCTATTGAAGCAAATGTTATCCAGCACCTATAACCAATGTGAAAAACTAATTGCCCCCTTAAACTTAAAATCTGGTTGTGGCACCTTTAGCAGAAATAACTACAACCAAACACTTCTGATAACTGCAGATCAGTCTTTCACTTACTTTGGATCACTGTCTTGCTGCATAATCCAGTTGCACTTGAGTTTCAACTTATGGACTGAACCCCGGACATTCTCCTTTAGGATTTATCAGAATTCATGTTTCCCTCAATTATTGTATAAGTTGCCCAGGCCATGAAGTAGCAATGCATCCCCACACCATCACACTTCCACCACCATGCTTGACTGTAGGTATGATCTTATTTTTGTGGAATTCGGTGTTTGGTTTAAGCCAGATGTAACCAGACCACTGTCTTCCAAACAGTTCCACTTTCGACTACAGAACATTCTCCCAAAAGGTTTGAGGATCATCAAGGTCTGTTTTGACGAAATTCAGATGAGCATTAATGTTCTTCTGGGTCAGCAGTGGTTTTCACCTCGCTACTCTTCCATGGATGCCATTTTTGCATCTTTCTGATAGTGGAGTCATGAACAATGACCTTTAATGATGCAAGCGAGGCCTGTAGTTCCTTTGATGATGTCCTTGGCTCTTTTGTGACTTCTTGGATGAGTAGTTGCTGTGCTCTTGGGGGAAATTTTGGAAGGTCGGCCACTTCTGGGAAGGTTTTTCCATTTAGAGATCACTGTGGATCTTTGGAGTCCCAGAGCCTTTGAAACAGCTTTGTAACCCTTCCCAGACTGATGTATTCCAATCACCTTCTTCCTCATCATTTCTGGAATTTCTTTCAATTCTGGCATAGTGTGTTACTGGGTAAGACCTTTTAACCAACTTCATGCTGTTGAAAAAGTTCTATTTAAGTGTTGATTTGTTTGAACAGGGCTGATAATAATCAGGCCTGGTTGCATCTAGTCCAGCTGAACCCCAGTTTGAATGCAGTTTCATATATTTGGGGAATTAGTAACTACGGGGGCAAATACATTTACAAGCAGGCCCAGATGGTATTGGATAACTTTTTTACTTCAATAAATAACATTAGGGACGCACAGTGGCTTAGTGGTTAGCACGTTTGCCTCACACCGCCAGGGTTGGGGGTTCGATTCCCACGGCTCTGTGTGTGCGGAGTTTGCATGATCTCCCCGGGGGTTTCCTCCGGGTATTCCGGTTTCCTCCCCCAGTCCAAAGACATGCATGGTAGGCTGATTGGTATGTCTAAAGTGTCCATAGTGTATGAATGAGTGTGTGTGTGTGATTGTGTGCCCTGCAATGGATTGGCACCCTGTCCAGCGTGTACCCCGCCTTGTGCCCAATGCTCCCTGGGTTAGATGCTTATCCTGAAAAGGATAAGCAGTATAGAAGATGGATGGATGGATAAATAACATTATCATTTAAAAACTGTATTGTGTGTTTACTCAGGTTGCCTTTGTTTTATCTTAGATTTTGTTTTAATTTCTGAGACAATTTAGCATGAGATATGCACAAAAACAGAAGAAATCGGGAAAAAAAAAATCACAGCACTGTATAAAGGATTGGATTAATACATTAGCAATGATCTGTATTTGGATCAACACACCATCCATGTCCAAAAATAAAATACTGGCCAGTTTATTCAGTTCATGCATTTCTTTTATCTGTTGGTTAATTGGCTATAAGGCCATAATTCTCATATCTCGTTTCCAGTGTTCCCTTGTGTTTAGGTATGCTCTACATCCACATCCAGATTCATCAGGAACTTGAGCAGAGACATCGCCTTAAGTGAGAGATCCATCACACATTCAGACAAGAGAAATACCAGGGTGTGAAGATTACACTGTTTACTGTAACAGATAAGTCCTTGTTCTTCTTTACCATGCAGGGTATTATTTAGTGCCTGTCATAACACTCCATCATCCAGCCACCTGGGAGTTTGAAGGCTCACACCTACACACCCACATACACACAGAAGTCCCTATCTTGTCAGGCTGTGTTTTTTGAATGCTGTTCCACCGCTGCACCAGGCTGGATTGTGCATGGATCCTTATCATTTGTTAGGGTTACCAGCCACCTGAGAAAAAAAATCTAGAATAAACATAGTTCCAAGAGAGAGAAACCTGCTGCCTTTAAAGGGGATGAAGTTAGATGTTTTTCTCAACATGTATCCTAGACAAGTGAAGTTTAAACTATTTCGATCAATATCACAACAACAAAACTTCTTAACATATTTTGTGTTTTTAACTAACTTTCATTGTACTTTCATGACAAATGGTGCTTGTAAACTGGTTGGCCAAACTGGCTAACAGCAAACAATCCAAAAATATAAACAATCAAACTCACACTTTTCTTCGACATCCATCCATCTATTTTCTGTACCACAATTTTATTAGTACAATGTGTATGTGGGGGGCAAGGTGGCTTAGTGGTTAGCACATTTGCCTCATACCTCTGGCGTTGGGGATTCTATTCCCCTGTGTACATGGAGTTTGCATGTTCTCCCTGTGCTTTGGGGGTTTCCTCCGGGTACGCCAGTTTCCTCCCCAAGTCCAAAGACATTCATTGTAGGCTGATCTAAATTGTCCATATTGTGTGAGTGTGTGCAATTGTGCCCTGTGATGCATTGACATCCTGTCCATGGTGTCCTCTGCATTGTGCCCCGAGTCTCCTGGGATGGGCTCCAGGCTTCCAGCGACCCTGTGTAGGATAAGCAGCACAGAAAATGAATGGATGGATGGATGGATACAAATGTATTATAGTGGAAGGTCCTCAGTTATCTGTTCACCCTGAATGTGAAATTAGCACATTACTGGTCTCATGTTCACTGCATGTCCACTGTACTTATATTCATTCTGATCCAAAGTCAGTTGTGAATTTCAATTTGCACCATCAAGAACAATGATATCAGGATTCTGTAGGGTGAACTGCCAGATATCTGCTTAAAAACACAGTGTTTTTGTCATAATCATCAGATCTGTGTGCACCTGTGTCTCTTTGTGTTTGTGTTTGTGTGTATATGGGAGTGACTGTGTTACAAAGAACCTGCTTGTTGAATGAGAATATAAAGTGAGGATACACGACCTCTGCTTTGCACATGAAACAGCGGCTAATATAGAGACATGAAAGAAAGCTTTCAATCGAATGTGCTCTGTATTGTATCATGTTGCTTCCATAATTAAAGTTGACACACTGCTCTATTCACTGCCCTTTCAACATTGCAAGCTGTAGAGGAACACTTGAAAGCAAATGCCTGTCTTTGTAATATTATATCAGGACATCAGCATTTGAGCACTATGTATTTACATGCTGCCTTTTGTGAACAGTGTTTTTTAGTTCTTTGTTCGATTTTATGCAATGTTGCCTTAACAAGGTTCTAGTGCCTCTTCCTAATCGTCAGGAATAATATTTAGATGAATATTATATCTGCACAAAGAGAGACAGACAGATGGACAGACAGACGGACAAACAGATGGACAGACAGATAGATGGGATGTGTCACTTATGACTGTCAGATTATCATTGTTATCAGATCCATGTAGTGATCAACAGGAGGAGATTAGTTCCAGAAAAGAGTTGTCTTTAACACACACACACACACACACACACACACGCACAGATCATTAATACCCATGTAAAATACTCTTACTAATAGTTTCACTAATTCTTCCACAGTAATTACTCCAGATCACTATCCTTAGTTGTATCATTATCTAGTCTCTCTCTCTCTCTCTCTCTCTCTCTCTCTCTCTCTCTCTCTCTCGCTCGCTCTCTCTCTCTCTCTCTGTGTGTGTGTGTGTGTGTGTGTGTGTGTGTGTGTGTGTTCCCTTACTTACATTCTCTCATATTGCATTTTGGCAGACACTCTTGAAAGACTTACAGAAATTTTTTGTTGTTTTGTTGTCTACTTGGACAACAATTCCTCATGCTAGTGCAAGAAGAGTATAAAGACACTTATAAGCTAAAGCACCACCAGTGAATGTTGAAACTGCCTTTTCTGTTGCTGTTTTATGCGCAATCACAATTCATTTAAATGTTTATTACAAAAGGTCTTCAGTCTGTATTTGAAGACATCAATAAACCAGTCATTTACAGGTGCCGATAAAGAAAAAAGGTTAAAACTTGTCTTATTTGGTTGTGATGAAGGACTGGACAGATCCATAAATAAAATATGTGAGAATGCAATACAGTACATTTCACAGATCTAATATCCAGTTTGTAATATTTCTTGCCAATAGTCACAATAATCCAGATTGTTTCCCATTTAAACTGTCCAGGCTGTATTGATCAGGATTTGAATTTATTATTGCATCACTGTTGCCCAGAAATTTTTTGTTGTTTTGTTGTCTACTTGGACAACAATTCCTCATGCTAGTGCAAGAAGAGTATAAAGACACCTATAAGCTAAAGCACCACCAGTGAATGTTGAAACCTGCCTTTTCTGTTGCTGTTTTATGCGTAAAAGTGATATTTAGGACATGGGGAAGTTCTACTTATTTCATGGCTACCAAAAACGTGGAAAACATGGGGAACTGTTAACTGCATCTTTTATTAAATGTGTGTCTTCACACTGATATCATGCTAATGTGATTGTGAAACTATCTCATTGCACATGTTTCTGTTCCAAGGGTTTCGTCCAAGCTAGGTATTGGTTAGGTTAATTGATCAAACCTTAGGTGTTTGCTATTTCTTATATGTCAGTTTGAGCATCAGAATCATGCTGAAACAGTTCATTCAATCATCTACATATTTGTCCTGGTCAAAGTCACGGTAGTCTCACAAGTCAGACTTTTAGCTAAACCATTAAGTGGCATGTTCAAGAAGTGGGAGAAAACTGGAGAACGTGTAGGAAACCCAAACAGGCCCAGGAGGAACTGTGAAACTCTGCAAAAGTAATTACAGTTCAGCATTGAACCAACAACCCTTGGAACATGAAGTAATGACACTACCCATTACACCAACTCACCACTGCAGCTGGAGCAGGCTAAAGTTTAACTAGCTTACCCTATGAATTAATTAACTAAGCAACGTTAGTACCTAAGTTACTAATACATAGAAGTATTTAAGCAAAGAAATGTGATCAGTAGTCTGATGACTGTGAATATGTCATGTATCAGGAAACTCTGGACTCCAGTTCCCATCAGCCACTGCACTGCACTACATGTCACATGACCACCTGCACCTGATTCACATTCTGTTAATGAGCACTCTTGTGTATATATAGTCCCTGTCTGCACTGTTTCTCTGTCTTTCGTTGTCTTAGACGTCTGTCTTCTATGTCACGGTGTTTTGTTTCATGCCACTGTGTTATGCCAAGTTGTCTTCATGTCTTTGTTTTGTTGTACATTTGTTTAATAAACTGTTTTGTTATCTGCGATTGCTTCTGCCTCAACTTCGGTACATGACAGAATGAAAGACCTACAATCAGAAGCAGCAGATCGCCCAGATGGACAACTGGGGCATCAGGATGCCACGCCAACAGGAGGGGGAGTCTATGGTCGGGGCTAATACCATCTCCCACCCTCCCTCCCCTATTATGGATCTCATTCAGCCTGCCCGCTCGTCGAAGGACGTTGCTCCGTCTCCTGCCGGACTGAAGAATTCCCCTCTGTTCAACAACCTCGCGCTCAATGCGGCTGTGCTTTCCTGTTCAGCCGAGGACGTCGCTCTGCCTTCCTGTTCAGCCGAGGACATTGCTCTGCCTTCCTGTTCAGCCGAGGACGTCGCTCTGCCTTCCTGTTCAGCCGAGGACGTTGCTCTGCCTTCCTGTTCAGACGAGGACGTCGCTCTGTTTTCCTGCACCGCCGAGGACGTCGCTCTGCCTTCCTGCACCGCCGAGGACATCGCTCTGCCTTCCTGCTCCGCCGTGGACGTCGCTCTGCCCTCCTGCTCCGCCGTGGGCGTCGCTTTGCCTTCCTGCTCAGCTGAGGTCATCGCTCTGCCTTCCTGCTCCGCCGTGGACGTCGCTCTAGCTTCCTGCTCTGCCGTGGACGTCGCTCTGCCTTCCTGCTCAGCTGAGGTCGTCTCTCTGTCATCCTGCTTCACTGAGGATGTCGCTCTGCCTCCATGTTCCGCTGAAGACGTCGTTCCTCTTCCTTGCTGCGCGCAGTATGTCACTCCCCCTTCCTGCTCCACGGAGGACATCGTTCCCCCTTCATACTCCGCGGAGAGCATCGTTCTTCCCTCGGGCCTCGCGGAGAACCTCGCTCCTCTCCCTGGCCTCGCGGAGAACCTCGCTCCCCCCTTGGGCCTCGCGGAGAACCTCGCTCCCCTCTATGGCCTTGCGGAGAACATTGCTTCCCTCTCCTGTCCTGCGGAGGAAGTTGTCCCGCTGTTCTGCCACGCAGACGTCGCTCCGCTTACCTGCTCCGCCGAGGACGTCGCTCCACTTTCATGCTCCGCTGAGGTCGTCGCTCCGCTTTCATGCTCCGCCAAGGATGTCCCTCTGCCTCCCAGCTCCGTTGTGGAAGCCGCTCAGCCTCCTGGTTTTGCTGGGGACATTTTACCCAGGGGGCCAGGACCACCAGATGGAGGGCGTGTAATTTTGGGCGCTCCGGGAGTAGCGCCCTTGGGGGCGGGTTCTGTCATGTATCCGGAAACTCTGGACTCCAGTTCCCATCAGCCACTGCACTGCACTACATGACACATGACCACCTGCACCTGATTCACATTCTGTTAATGAGCACTCTTGTGTATATATAGTAATTGTCTGCACTGTTTCTGTCTTTCGTTGTCTTAGACTTCTGTCTTCTATGTCACGGTGTTTTGTTTCATGCCACGGTGTTATGCCAAGTTGTCTTCGTGTCTTTGTTTTGTTGTACGTTTGTTTAATAAACTGTTTTGTTATGTGCGATTGCTTCTGCCTCAACTTCGGTACATGACAGAACATGACAATGAATGAGTTAGGAAGTGTAGTCTATGGCAGTCATGTTTGTAGGCTGCATTTGTACAAAACAGTACAACTATCTACAAATACTAAACAATAAGTGTGCAAAATATGTATGCTTTTTTTAAAAGTAGTACACAAATTAAATATGGACACAAAGGTTATTTGTATACTTATTTTTTAAGTATGTATACTTAAATTTCTAGTATGCATGCTTATTTTCTAAGTAGGCATACTTAGAAAATAAGTATGCATACTAGAATTTTACTTAAATAAATAAATAGGATTATTTATTAATAGATACCTTGGGGTAATTTATTTTGCAAACTGATTTTTAAGTATGTATATTTAAAATTTGGCATGCATACATAAAATTCTAGTATGCATATATATTTTTTAAGTAGAAAGTTTATTTCAATGAGTACAGTAAAAAACTGCATGCTGACAAGACCAGAGATTAATGGCATCATTAAGATCACAGAAGCATCCTTTATTCAGTCATATGGGATAAATAATTTTATAAATAATGACATTTTTATTGAATTATAAAATTACTAAGTGAATTTAAATGAGTGCAGTCACAGAAATCTGCTGTAAGGGCATGGGCTCCTACCTATCTATCAAATTATTAATTAATTGATACATTGCAAATTAAATTTCCAGATGTGCAAATGAAGGTTCTAGCATTGCCGACCCTATAGCAAAATCAAATATTTATATTTCTATGCCTGTACCAACTACACTTATATTTTGATGTCATGAAACATATTTGTCTGTAATGTTAAGTATATTACAACAATATTCAGAATATTTGCCATTACACCTCCTACTATGAAAAAGCTAAAAAAAAAAAAATTTTTTTAAATCATAATAATAAAAAAAAACCTTGTATCTGTCCTGCTGCACTGCGCATCATGAGCTCTGCAGTGTGGAGAAGCCCTGCTTTTCAAACAAAGTGAAGAGAAGCAGCAGAGAATTTAAATAGGGGACTCTACAGAATCCACATTCTTATATTTGTCCTTCAGCTTCTCTGGCTATGCATAGAGCCAGTCCCACCTGTCCACCCATGTCAGGCTCAGGCTTTAGGATCTTACTCAGTCTGTAACTGAATGGAAAGTGTGTTCTTTTCCCATGACAGATCAGAGACGTAATAAGGGGGAATGACTTTTCCTGAAGACATGGTGTTCCCAAAAAAGTCCAGTGCTGATGGCAAGAGCAGAGAGTTCTCAAGAGTGTTTGAAAATGTTTACTACACACGTTTGAAGAGTTAGACTGTCACATTGTGCATGGTGCACTTGGTTAATTTTACCTGAGTAAATCTTTCCTGGGCACTGAATGATGTATATAGTGGTTTGGTTAAATTTGTAGTTGGATGATTTTTATATATCTCTATAATTATATAAAGATGAAGACAAACTTTACATATATTGGATGCTTTGAACACATGCTTGGAGGTCCTCCTAATGGCAGATGTGTGCGCACATGTGTGAGGTATAGATAAGCGATAAAGGTCATGTGACGTGGATTAAACGGATCTCTTGCTGCATGTTTAAGGGTCGCTTGTTTTGCACTTTATTACTTTCAGATCGATATAATAAGGTAACATCTGTATAGGAGGATCACAATACATATTAATTCATAGCTAATAAATATGCATATATATGGATGATACATCAAGTATTACAGTAGTTAAGCAGTAAAGCATCAATAACTTTATTAGTGCTTTATTTGGTGATTATTCCCTTTGCTTCCAGGTAGTATCTGTGACCCTTAATTTGGAAAGCATTCCTAATGTTTGAGAAGTATTGTTTGAGAAATACAGATGTGAAATTGAGCTCTACTGGAATATTACTATAGTGTAATTGAGTTAGCCTTTTCTTTTCTTTTCTTTTCTTTTTTTTTTTACCAGGCATACAGTAAACACTTGCTCTGTGAAATAGAGTTATGTACTGGACCCATGCTATTAAGAGCAGTCATTTATTCATTATTATCTCTTTATATACAGTTTGTTGTGTTCAGACAGTACTTGGGAGCACAATAAGTGTGTTATAATCATTTTAGTAATAGTAGATTATATACCTTATATGACTATGAAACCACTAAATAAAGAATTAGTAAGAAGCCAGTGTTGCCAAATAACTACTGTACTCACTACATACTATGCACTTTAGGCACACTCATTAGCTATGAATCTGTGTCTTACATACAGTATGCTCCTCTACATGATGTGTTGCCAGTGATAATATTATTTAAAATTATAAAACTCATCAGATTCCAGTGCTGAATGAGCCAGAGTATGTTTCAGCTTATTACAGCTGTATATGTCAAAACACAAAACCAAATTGCTTATTTGTATTAGTATTATTTATGCACTTTGTTTTCAGATTGTCTTTTTTTGTACCAGCTAGATTAGACCACTGTAGCACTAGTACCAGGGGCAGACTTAACATTAGGCAATTGCCTTGGGCCTATGCCTATGGTTAAGAAAGTTTTATTTTTACCTTTTACTAATTAATTGTGTTTTTTCTGAAAATCCATACGCTAAAATACCATCAGAATGCTTAATTAATGAGTGTTAAAACACTGAAATGAGGGCCCATTCCTACATTTTGCCAATGGCCCCCAAATCACTAAATCCGCCCCTGACTAGTTCAAACCAGCATTAGTCTCTAGTCTTTTATTTTATGAATCCATGCTTTCCATCACTGTGCACTCAACTAATTGCATATTTTGCAAGTCACTCATGATAAGAGCTCTGCTCAATGATTAAATGGAAATGTTAAATTGAGTGCAACCTGCACAAACTGAAAGACTTCTCTCATGTGCAGTGGTGTGTGATATGAAAGTTATTTTTCATTTGTGGTTTGTGATATCAAAACTGTATGTTCAAGGACAAGGACATAAAGTTTTGTTTCAGAAAAATAATTTTAGTAAAATGTTTAAATGGCTTATTTTGGTAAAATGAATACATAAACTTGGACCAAGAACAAACCAGGAGACGGTTAATCTGTAGCTCTTTCACGCTCTTTCACTCCTTTTTTCTCTTTATTTACTCATCCTCAACTGCACTATAACTTAACTCATTTGTCAGCAGTAAAATCTCATTTTCTGTTTGTCTTCAAATAGATGCTCAGTCATTTTCTGCCCTTCAGCCTGGCTCATACAGCGGACTAAGGCACAAATTGAAATCATACCCAAACATTTTTCTTCCATTCACTGCATATTCAAAATGCCTAACTGGAAATCTCATTCTTGATGATACAATAGAACAAACATTAAGATTGATTTTCCCTGCACTATTCAGATACAATTTTTACAAATATGGGAGCTTAGTTATGTCAACATTTCTAAAAGACACTTTTGGATGTTTAATTAAATCAGTGTATTATTGCATTACACAACCCAACATTTGAACATATGAAAAAACGAAACTTCGGCAAATATAATATATTTTAACACAGTTGAGCATTATTACCATGCGTACTTGTTATCTCAACGCTTGATCTCAGTCCATCACTGTTCCACTACAGCTGTTTCTGCTTTTAGTTTATTTCCTGTCAAATGGCGAAAAATTGCTGTTTAAATGGTTTCAAAATAAATGTTTGTCTGGAATCTATTATACTTTAGTTCACTTATTTATCTGTGGTGTTTATTGTCTATAAATGTCTTTATCCAATCAAGGAAAGAGATAAATCCAATCCAGTCAGCATATGAGGTACATGTTATCTGAAATCTAGACAAAAGAAATGCTTTGAGCTCTTCTATGAGATACTATTTGTGGCTCCACTAAAGTGTTCTTCCATCTGGAGAGAGGCTTCAAGAAAAGCAGCTGCATGCCTATTGATATCTCAGTTTACCCAGAAATGTGAGGGGAAGTGTCATCTTTTTCAGTATTTAAATCCAGTTAAATTTGCATCACATTAATTATGCACCATAGCTGTAGATGGGACAATGGTTAGGACATTGAGATGCATCATACTTAGAAGTTGCTGTTGTATTTTCAGTATATACAGTAGCTGCCGCCTCTATGTGGAATCATGATAACCTTTGTGAAAATCTGTAAACTTATCAAATATACAGCTATTATACCTTCAGTTGAGCATGAACTTGATGTTCATGTATAGGAGCTTAAATAAAACACACAAAAAATAAAAATGTTTGTATAAATGACAAGGTTGGATGCAATCAGGACATATAGTTTATTGGACTTATCTCAAATGTGTGTTGACTGTTTGACGCCTGTAGAACAGAACCACCTTTCAAAATTGCATATTAATGTTATATTGTTTCGTTTTAATTTAGCTGTAAAGTTCTCTCCGGCTTTATGAGACTTGGAATTCTTTACTGCAAACTACACACTGTGCCTCCTAACTCTCTCTATCATTCTGTTTGCTTATGTATGAAATAAATGAGATTACTGGTGCTGGACAGTAATGCTGCAAGTACTGAGGGATGAGAAAGCAATAAAGTGCTGCTACTGCTCATCTTCTGCCAGCCAGATTAACAAGCCTGCCCTGTTTAGGCAGGAATCCATTTACCTGATGCAATCACATGGAGCAAGAACTGGAGCTGAACAGGATATACTGTGTCTCTCATTCTCTTTCTCTTTCTTTCACCCTCCCTTTCTCTTCTTTCAGTCTACCCCCCGCCCACCCACCCCCGGAGCATTACAGGACTAACGTGAAAGAATATGCTACATCGAACAGCATCCATCTCCTAGATTCACATCCATCAGAATGATGTAGTGCCACTGTTTGCTCCCCATGGTTACCTGTTGACCTTCAGTATTCCATCACCTGTGTGGTGCACCGATGTGCATGTGCTATAGGTTTAGAGGCAAAATAATGTGGAAGCAAGCCATTTTCAGATGCACATCCTAAACATATACATTTTGCAATTTACTCAATTTCCTAAGAACCAAAACCACACAACTTGATTAACCAAAGACCAAAGAAATTGCCCACTTTCGATAATGTAATATATACTGTCATTGTTGATAACATTCCATTTCATTAACCAGTTCTTAATTATTAAAGAAACTCTTAATTTAATATGTGATTCAGTTAATTGTGCCATCAGGGATATCTGAATATGAGAATATGAGGTGTATGCACCAGGTTGCAATAAAATACATTTCAAATGCAAAATGTAATAAGCACTAGAAAAAAAAATTGCTGTACATTATTATCGCAGCTATAACTTATGTTTTATGTGTCACATCAATGCCGGAATCGGCATCAAACTTCATTTCCCAGAATGCACTTGTGCCTACAAACACCCTGGACTCTGATTGAGTGATCAACTCAATCGCCACCACTCCCTATATAAGCACACTCACTACACAAGGACTTTGCAAAGTATTTGTTCAGCTCTGTTCTAAATCTAACATACCAAGCCTTTTTACTTTCATGTTGACTAGTTCTGGTTTTGACCCACATTTGTTTTCTAGTTTTGTGATTCTTGCCTTGATAACCTGTTTATACATCACCTGACCTCATGCCTGTTTCTCAACTCTGACCTTTTTTTATGATTTGGATTTGTTCGCACCTTTTAATAAAAAGCATTCACCACAACTGTCGCCATCTCTGCCACCAGACATTATGTAACTAAACCTATTTTTGTACATTGCTTCATTTGAAAAATACATATTTATGTTTCTTTCTACACATTTCTTGCTGTTTCCAGCCTGCAGTGTTCATATTAGCAAATATGTACAGATATTGTGAGTGAAAATAGATTGTATTCAGGAAAGAAATTTACAGAGAATATAATAAACATCCTCCAACTGCAAGACAAAGAAAGACAGAAAGCAATGTGCTGTAAAGTTTATGGCAGCATCTGAGAGATGGTGAATGACAGGTGAATAAGCTTCATAATTTATTATATACACACCCATGTTCTTGATCTGCATATATCAATGTGTCAGTTATATTGTATAACTTGGTTTGATTATTAGTAGTGGATAACTAATCTATGGGAATTTTATTGTTTAATACATTTCTTATACATTTGTGACTCGAGAACTTAAATTTAAATCTTACCAAATACATGTACTCTGACTTTGTTTTGTTTTTGTTTTAATGAGGTTTGGCTACTCTACTCTTAATTAAGGGTTCTTAGCTTCCAGAAAAGGGTTCAACTTGGACTGGAAAGCACTCTAGGGTCATTCTGGGTCATTTTGATTTTGATTTTTAAAAAAAATGTTCTGGTGAAAGAAATACATAAATGAAGATGAAAGACAAAATATTAAATGCCATGGATAAATATTTACTGAGTAATCCACTATTTTGTGGAGGGGGGTCAAAATAGCAATTTTCACCTATGATTTTGGAGCAATACCACAGATAATAAAAAAAAATAACTTTAGACATGTAACAGCATCATTATTTTATTTTTACACAGAGACAGGTAGGTCTGTTACTAAAATCTGTTGACTTTAGCAGTCCTTGTTGCATTATTTCACAATGGTGTGAGTCCAAAAATTAGACAAAGCACTTTTTTGGGTTTTCTTTCCAAAGTTGGCATGCATGTAACTCAAGAAGTAATAAATATATCTTAATATCCTTAACAAACCTTTCTTTTGGTATCCTTATTTTTAAGGCCCTACGTGGTTTAATCCCAGAGATATGGCGATCTAAAGCTCCATGTGCAAATTGTTGAATTTTATCCATTTTCAATGGCCGAAAACTAAATGTGGGTCACTTTGTGTGTAGCTGATACTTATTGTATTTAAAGAGGAATGCCTGAAGAAAAAATAATGCTGAAACTAGAAATGTACCTTTATTTATTCACATAAAAACAATAATGTCAATATCATGGTTTCTTAGAGTCCAAAAATACACTGTTATTAAGAATAAGGAAAACATGGCTATTTAGCCGATGCAATACCTTTATTTCACTTTCAGTGAAATATCAGAAATGTACATATAAAAAGCTCTGGAAGGCATAATTTATCCTTTGATTGCCTCTTCCTCAAAGTGATACTGTCTACCAGTGGTAGTTGAAATCACTCAAGATGACATAGAATGTGGCTGACTGGTAGATAACACTCATCAGCACGTCCTGGCTACTTGAATAACGTGGAAGTACCCACTTGGGTCATGAAGGACACAAGAACATCCTGCCTCTCATCATCACACTCCACAATGCTGCCAATATACCACTTCTGATCGTACACTGTAGCAATATATTGTCCAGGCATATACTGGCATATACATGTTGGGCAGATCTTCAGGAACCTGGACTAAAGTACCAGTGGTGTCAGCAGAAAATTTGAAGCATGAAAAGTTGAACTTTTGCATCTGACATAAAACAGTGTTGACTTCTTATCCCTGGACTCTCAAGTTCTTGAGCATCTATCATTTCCTCGACTTGCTCTTTGGAAAGATAAACATGTGATCCCTTTTATATGATTTTCAGAGAGGTCTTCACTGCAAGATGCAGCCATTACAGCGACATCCATGTCTGATTCTTCCCCTGTGGAGGGTTGTCAGTCCTGAGTGCTGTGTCTCACACATGACACAAAACTTCTGCCCTGGATCAATTGTTTTCCCTGTGATGGTGCTGATGTGGTCAGCTGTTTGTAGGTCAATGGTTCATAGGAATTTCATTCTGGAGATCTCTGGATGGAGACTGAAAGGGTCACAACAGACCTTCTGTAGAAAGGAGTACTTGCCAACAAATACCTTTTCATGATGCAAACACAATATTGTTGTGGAGTCAGGTTTCCTGAACGAAGTCCTTCAAAACAGCAGCTCATGATCGGTTTCAGGAAGATTTAAAAGTTTGATAATTCCATATTTTCTGGTAAAACTCTTGCTGTGGCACTCGTCAACTTTACCCAAATGAATTCCAGTGCTACAGTTGGCCATGGTAAGGTGTTGAAAATATATGTTTCAAACTTTGGGGTGATATCAGTGATTCCATTAAATATACCCCTTGGCAGTGGATACTACTTGATCTAGCATGTCTGACTAGGCTTCACAGTTTCTAACAAGAGGAAATTCTAATAATTAAATAATCCAGGTGAGACAAATCTCCGTTTATTGAATACACATGTGTGGGGAGAACTACCACACTGCCCTAAGAGGCATGCAGTTGTTTCAAACATGTAGCTATGATACTGCTTATTTGAAGTCTTGGTGGCTTCAGAAGCAGTTAAAATGAGCAAATTCCCTTCTTCCAAATTACCCTGTGCCTCAACTTGACCATTTCAGTGTATTTTTGCCACTCAGAAATTGTTAAAAAAAAAAATTGCTCCATGTTATGTGCAATTGTTTTGATGAAGAGAAACAAGATGCATTTCTAGTTTCAACATTATTTGTTCTTCAGACATTCTTCTTTAAAGACAAAAAGTAACAGCTAATGTAAAGTGACCCACATTTCATTTTTGACCACTGAGAATGTGCACAATTTACTCATGGAGCCACATTGAGATCTCCATATCTCTGGTATTAAACGACGTGGGGCCTTAAAAATGAAGATACCAAAAGAAAGAGTTGTTAATAACCAAAATCTAAAAGGATATAAAGATATATTTAATACTTATTGAGGTACGGGCATGTCAACTATGGTAAAAGAACACAACAAGAGCTTTTTCCCATTTTTGAACTGTCTCCATGGGCATATGATGCATATGATTTAAGATAGCTAAAGTCAACAAATTTTACTAATAGATGTACCTATCTTTGTGTTAAAATAAATTAATAATGCTGCCCCCCCCGAAATTTGGTTCCCAAACTCAGACAAAAATCGTCACTTTGACTTCCTTCTACAAAAGAATGGATTACTCAGTAAATATTTATCCATGGCATTTAGTATTTTGGATTTCATTACTATTTATGTCTCTCTTTCTTCAGAAAAATATTAATAAAATCAAACATTTTAGCCAGGGAAATTTGGTTGATTGGACATGGAATGACCTTCTAACACTCTGAAAGAGCTGTATTTTGATTTTTTCCCAAAATGACTGAGTTGCCCGACAAATTTAGCAAGCTAATGTGAGGCAGCTGTGGCTCAGGTGGTAGAGCGGGTTGTTCACTAATTGTATGGTCGACGGTTCGATTCCCGGCCCATGTGATTCCACATACTGAAGTGTCCTTGGGCAAGACACTGAACCCCAAGTTGCTCCCGATGACAAGTTAGTGCTTTGCATGGCAGCTCTGCTACCATTGGTGTGTTTGTGAATGGGTGAATGAGACACAGTGTAAAATGCTTTGGATAAAAGCACTATATAAGTGCAGACCATTTAAGGTAGCTAGCTAATGTTTGCATAGAAAATTGACTAGCTCAGTTATCTGATGTTCCTTTACTTAAGGCTTGATAAGAACATGCTAGCATCAGTAATTAACTTTCCATAGAACCCATTCATTTTGTTTTGTTGTAAGGGGGTCTCAGAATGGCAACCAAGTGGGACAGAGAGTGAGTGAGAGAGAGAGAGAGAGAGAGCATGGTCTTTACTGGTAGCTCAATATAGTATATAATACATAAGGGGATAGACATGAACACACTGGTATTCCTCTGTGATCATGAGCTCTAGCACACACTAATGTGTTTAATCCAGCTACAGCACTGATGGCCCAACAGATGGTGAAAGGAGACAGATTGTCTATGCTTTTTACATAAATGAAGCCTCTTTGTGAGCTGTATAGCATTCAATGTTTTTCATGCTGTCTTGTGATTGGGACAATGTTGATTATAGTGTGTCAAATCATGTGCAATGAGGCAACACTAATTATCAGAAGAACTGTTCTATTTGGACCAATAACAAATATTTTGAAGGAGTCCTCAGTCTCATCCAATACACTTGCATCCTCTCACATCTTCCAGGTTGTTAACTTCTTTCACATCTGGATGTTGTGTTCATTTTGACAGGATGGCTCCATGCCTGGTTTAGCTCACTTTATGCTTTTGGCAGCAGCTGCAGCATGTGAGCCAGTGAAGACACTTGCTTTCACCTACCCCACAATCGCACAAACCAAGGCCTAAGTTCTGACCAGCTCTCTTCTCCAGTCAGAGCCCAGAGTTTCTATGAGTCAGAGATGATGTCATATTATGATTGGAGGATGAGTGGTGTTTTGTTTACTCCCCACAGGAGTTCATATTCTCTGTATCTCACTGGCCTCCAGCCCAGGCCTGTCCATTGACCCGTGCTGCCCAGCTGGATGCTCTGTGCTCTGATCCTCTAGACAGAAAAGGCAAAGCCGGAGGTGCTCCAAAATGAATCACAAGAAGGCGCTCTGAACACACACGAGTGTACTGAGCATGCCTGCATGTGAGCATGTACACACACAAACCCCTGCAATTTATTTCAGGCCGAGTTCAACTGGATGGTGATTGTGCTCTCTTATCATTTTATGTGATGCTGAGTAAGTTGCAGAACAAGACGGTAAACATCATGTAAACTTCCGGATAGAACTTTATTTATAATAGACATCGCTATTACTTGCTCTTACCTGTTATAGACAAGTTTGAAATGCAGTTATACAGAGAAACATATAAATCACTTGTTACTCAATCATTAGTTGTTTAAATAAACAATATCACAAGTGGGTAACAATGCAAATTCCACAATGATAATCAGCTGACTATCTTTTGCTAACCTCTTTTGTGCTCTAAGTTGGGGCAAAATGGCCTTTGAGGTATCTGAGCACAGTACTGACTGTGAGTGATTATGACAGGGTTGTCATAGTGGCTTAAATGAGTTTAAAAACATCCTAATTTATTCATTTTTTTTATTTTACATATATAGTGTATTGCATAAGTATTTACCCCCTTACAGTTTTCCACAGTATGTAATTTTTGTAATTCTGCAACTTGAAGTTTTAGTGGATTAATTGGGATTTTATTATTTAATTTACACACTATGTCCAATAATTGAAGGTGAAAAATTATCTTTATTTTGTGAGAGGTTAATAAAGCAAAATTAGGCATTTCTTGAATAATAGGTTTTCAACTCATGAGTCAATTCTTTATAGATCTAAGTTTGACTGAAATTTGCAGCTGCAGATCTGGATCTTGATAGTTTGGCCAAATCTTCATAGCAAGCTTGCTCAAGTCCTGTCAGATTGGTTAGAAGCCATTACTAAACAGCAATTGTTGTCTTGTCACTGATTCTCAAGCAGATTGATGCCTTAGCTTTGACAGGACCATTCTAACATATCCAGTGTACCTTTTGGCAGTATGCATATGCTCATTATACTGTTGGAAGGTGAACCTCCACCCTAGTCTCAAGTGTCTTGCAAACAGAAGCAATTTTTCTTCTGGGATTGTATTTGTCTCCATTCATCTTGCCCTCAACCTGACCAGTTTCCCAATTCCTGTCAATAAAAAGCATCCCTTTAACATGATGCTACCATCATCATGCTTCACTGTGGGACAGCATTTTTAGGGTGCTGTATAGTGTAGTGTTTGTGTCAAATGTAGCACTTTGTACCAAGGCCAAAAAAGTCAATTTTGAGACCAGAAAACCTTTTTTCCACATGCCTTCTGAGTCTCCAGCATGCCTTGGTGAACTCTAAATGGAATTTTAAATGGCTTACTATTTTTCTATAAAGCCTGCAATATGGTTGAGCTGTAGATCTCTCCAGTGTCTTCAGAGTTACCCATGGCTTCTCAGTTGTTTCTGTTATTGTTTCTTTCTAGGTAAAGTTCAAATGAGTCACATACTGTATTTGTGCTTCATGGTGTTTACAGCAGTGATTATGTAAGTATATTGCATGTATTCCACAGAACATAGAAGATAATGCTTCATAGTCATTCATTTAGTCAGAAAAGTGAACAATGTGTGTGAGAGATGCTTGACTCATGAGTTAAGTTTAGATAAGAGTCATGACATAACTTGATACTATTATCTCAGTGCTACAGTGATTGTAGTGCAGTATAAGTTGATAGCTCTATTACAGATGAGGAGTAATTTGTATAAGTTGATAGCTCTATTACAGATGAGGAGTAATTTGTAAATGAGTAGTTAATAAGGAGTGTGGCACTTAGATGCTTTATAACCGACTCTGTTAATTAGAGAGGGGTGCAATGTTCTGTCAAGGTCTGGCAAAATACATACGCCATGACATAAAAAATGAGATGATGGAGACAAATGGTGAAGAAATATTGAAAGTAATACATACAGAGAAATTAAGGTCACAAGGAGTTGTGTATGTGAAGAGCAGAGATACAATGGATGGGAAATGGTGTCAGCATTTCTCTTAATATGACAGCCTAATATAATGTGACACATTGTGGGGGGTGGGGGGCAGATGTAAATTGACAGGACTGCTAGAACTGATAGACTGGATGACAAGAATAGATATTAATAAGTCAATAGCAAAAGCATTTGCCCTCAGAGAATCATCCCAATCACCGGCACACCCATTGGCTTGGCAAATCCTGAAAACACTCACATATAAGAGGACAATTAGTTTAATGCCAGAGATGTGGTGCTGTGGAAATGCTTTGTCTGCTGAATCAGAGACAACTAGCTGGCTGATATGCAAGTCCTGCTCAAGAGGAGTTTCCATTAAAGGTATGTGAATATTCATGACTCACTTCCCTTTGTGGTTTTGTAACATTACAAAACTTAACATCGCAATGAAAAGAATCCAACCTTCTGAGGAAAGCTACACTGACGTGTAAATCGAGCTTGTGGGATCAAATAACTTTCCCATTATCATTTTCTTTCAGTACACACCCTATTTTTTAAGTGTAGTATGCTAAATTAAGATATGAGCAGATTAATAACTCATATTAATCAAGAAAACCCAATAATATGCTAAATAAATTAGCCCTAATGAGACAGACTAACATGGAAGACAGATCTAACAGAAATCTTTGTACTTTTGGAAACTGGAGAGGTTAAGACTTCTGCAGAATGATTCGTGTGAGTTAAAAGCAGTAGTGAAAGTCTGCATGTGTCACCATGGAGACGAGTGTCCAAGGAACAGTGACAGTGTGCCCTCCAATGTAACTCTCCCACTTGCCTCACACGCACACATTACTACCTATCCAAGGGGGATGGGCACTCTATCACTTTAACATCAGGCATGAAATTCCCAGTGGCATCTGATCATCAAATCATATAATGACCAGGAGGAAGAGTTGAATGGAAGAGATGAAGCGGGTGCATTATTGATGAAATGGTGTAATGCACTAGAAAACCATGAGCTGTATTTTCCCCACATGACCACTCAGTATATTGAGCAGTGCAATGCTACCTTGCTAGAGGCTGCATTGCCTCTGGCTCTCATTAACTCCCAGGATGCTCTCTGATAAAGGTCTGGGAAAGGCATAAGCAGCAGACAGATGACTCAGCCCAGAGTAAGGATTATGTGCTGTCTAATAACACAACATATTCTCTGGGAGAAAGAGATGTAATGCTACCCAATCTTCAGTCATGGCATGAAATATCTTAATGTAACCTTAATTACATTCTTCATAAAAAATCATTTAAGGTTTTTCAATGAACAAAAGGTCACTTTTATAGAGGTTCCAAATCCTTACAATTATCTCTGAACACACACAAAAAACCTGCTTATAAGACCTTCCAGTCTCTGGGATGGCAAAGCCATCTATACTCTTACATAAATATCAGTCATCATATTAGTACAGAGAAAACTTCAATCATAAATCCAAGCTAATTAATCCTCACAATTGATGCAAGCCATTTCTGAGAATTATATTTTAGTTTCTTTATATTTATTTGGGTTTTTAGACTGATAGTTTACTTTGTTTTCCTCTGATTTTCAGTTTGAAATTAATCAAATTCAGCTAGTTTCAATTTTAAAACAAGGTAACACTGATACGTTTGAGTCACCGGCTAGTGCTCCTCAGGCAATAACGTAAAATGATTTGCAGCAGTTGATTAGCTCATCCAGAAATGCTCTGAACCAATGAGAAACGTCTGGATTTAGAGTAAGGCTTAGCTTCTTTTTGGAGATGAGAAATCTCAGATTAATCATGGAGGAACTCTTTGTAGGGGTTTTTTTTTCCAGTTCTTTTTATAGGACCTCTATAACAAACTATCACAACCCCTTAAACCCCAGGACCCACTGATAGTTCCAGACTTACATTCATGACTCTTGTAACTACATTCATTCATTCATTCATTCATTCATCTTCAGTAATCTCTTTGTCCTGTCAGGGTCATGGTGGATACATAGCCTATTGTAGGAACAATAGGCATGAGACAGGAATATACCCTATCTGGGACACCAGTCTACATACAGTCCCACACTCATTCACACCTAGGGGCAATTTAGAATAGCCAAACCACCTACTACAATGTTTTTGGGAGGTGGGAAGAAACCAAAGAGCCCAAAGGAAACCCACACAAACACAAGGAGAACAAATGAAACTCCACACAGACAGCAACCAGAGCTCAGAACCAGGGACCCTGGAGCTCTGAGGCAGGAATATTATCCACTGTACCACTGTGCTGCCTCTTATATCCACATACTTTTCTTAATAGGTTCACTATCATTAATATAATTAATAGTAGATAAAAAATCATATGCTTTAATATAGAGAACTCAACAATAAAGCATGCATAAAATACAGTAAACATTTAGAAAACTGCACAGTTGGCAAGTAATGTGCTTAAACTAAACTACCTTTGTTATTAATAATGACTCAGCCCAGTCAGGAAGAAAGAAATAAAACATGATGAGATGGGATGTGATTTGTCTTGACAGCACTATTGTCTGAGCTGTGCTGTTATAGAAAATTAATCAACACCTCCTGAATAATCAGAATGGACAATTCAGCTGCTCTGCGGTATGCTAGATTATAATCTGCTACCTAGTTAAGAAGTGGATATTCTTACATAGTCAGGCTTTTACCATATTGTGATGATATTTGAAGATATTTTTATGCATTAAGGCATCAGAATAAATTAATGCCAAGTTAAAGTTATTATGTAATCATTCGCTTGTTCTCATAAAAATAGCTATAATATAATTATAATAAAATGACTTATTTCATGGCAAGAGTTTCTTGCTGTACTGGCTCACACCCCAGCAGAATGCAAACACAGTATCTCAGCATTTCCTATTTATTTGTCTTCGTACAACTCTGCATTTTTTGAGGCTTTTTCATAGCTCGCACTCACTCTGGCTCTCGGGTTCTCCCACATTCTGGGCTGTAAATACCAGGCTATATCCACATCAAGTATGAAACATTATCCCAGTGATTGGTACAGATCTTGAGGTTCAGTGTGTAGTGTAGTGTGTGTGTGTGTGTGTGTGTGTGTGTGTGAGAGAGAGAAAGAGAGAGAGACAGAGAGAGAGAGAGAGAAAGAGAGAGAGAGAGAGAGCGAGAGAGATTTACAAGCCTATAGGTTTCCCTTGGTCTGATGGTTGTGATGATGGATTGGATGTTTTGGTCAGGCTGACACACAGGCCAGCTCACAGCAAGACTTCATTGTGTGCTGCATTGCAGTGGAAAAGAGAAATTCAGACATAAGGAGACTGCATGTGCACCTAAATAGTCGCATACTTACTTGTGTGTGTGTGTGTGTGTGTGTGTGTGTGTGGGTGTGTGTGTGTGTGTGGGCCTGGTTCCACTAAGATCATGCATCTTAATCAGAATGCTCTTTGCCCCATACCTTCTGGCTGATATACTTACCTACTTACAGAACACTGGCAGAACAGAACACACTTTTTTCAGAAAATATATAGTCCACATGCATACACACATGCATACACACAAACACACACACACACACACACACACACACACACACACAGATACATTCTCTTTATTCCATTTGAATAAACACCTGATCCATGCCCTACAAGCATCTCAGCCCTTGACTGATTCTAGTAATGCATTCACCCAGTTGAAGGTGGTGTTCATAGGACATGTGCTACAACCTTCCTCCTCGGAGCTGTTCCACGCTGAATGAATACATAATACAGGTTCATTCTAAGAGGCAATTTAGCCAAAATGTGATCAATATGTTTTCTGTCTTAATATCATACATAACAGGGTGACTGCTACAGTAGGAAATTGATTGCTACCTTGTGGAGACAATACCTACTGGGATACTTCCTGTTCCGGACAAAATGTAGATTTGATCATACACTTTGTGCAGGCTAGCAAGCAGTAAGCATAATCTAATTTAATCTAATCTAATCTAATCTAATCTATAATACAGTATAATTGTATTATGTATCTAATCTAATAACTATCTGTTTCTGAAGTGAGGTGGAAGAAAGTGAAATCAGCTGATCTATAAAATAAGTTGATGTTTAAAACATAACATCCATTTCATTGAAGCGTCTATGAGTTTCCTCACTTAAGTAAATGTCATTGCAGTAATTAGCAATGGTAAGGATGATGTCATTAATGATAACTAACATCCATTCTTGTTTCCTGTTCCCACTGGAAGTAATAAATCATTAATTCTAATAGTATAGGGTTGTTTGACAAAACATGTTTTCTTTCACTGCAGTGGTTGTTTATTATTTATAAGTAGTGAATAAGTGATAAAAATTATCCTTTAGTGTCTATGTTAATAAATTTACATGCTCCATATCCTGAATAGTTGCATGCTACAGTTCTTATCTGGCAGATCATTTATTTCAATTCCGACAATGGTGTCTTTGGCATTTTTGTTCAGCCCACTGGGAATCATTGCAGGTTTCATTCTTTTTGACAGTTTGAAACTTATTGTATTACACTGGAAAACATGATAGCCCCATTAAGTTACGTTATTTTTTTCTCTTTAACTCCAATAGTCATGAAAAAATTTGGATATTGAACTCAAGTTTATAAGTTTTCAAAAATGAAACTTAAAGTTTTTCTACTTGTGACTACTTGAAATAAAGGTTATCTTCAAGTTGGCTTTACTCAAGTTTTTAAGGCAGCAGGTGAACTTTTGCTTTTAAGTTTAACCAAATTGAAATGTCTTACAGTACAGTTGGATTATATTATATTTCAGCATAGGAATACTCTTAGAAACAAAACCGTTTAATGGTCAGTGTCCCTGTTCTTTTAATAAGGGTAGTACACATGTCATACTGTTATCTATAACTTCTTTAAGAAATCTCTTCTTTTTTTTTTTTTTTCAAAACTCCACACCGTTTTCTGGTGAATTTTGTTTTCAAGTACAGTTAGAATGAGAGAATAATAATGGATGATGATTCAAATAAGGATTTTTTATTTAACTGTTGAGTCCGAAAAAAGTTAGGTTTAAGCCAGGATTGTTAATAATCTATGATTATGCCAGAGTTTTATTACATTTTTGTAAAGAGAAAATAAACAGTTGGACCTCTTCAAGTGTTCATGTAGCAATGCCAAAAATCTTTGAAACAGTGTACTTGTCTAGTAAACTGCTTAAAAACCTTTTGTCAATCTAATTTTAAAAAATCATGAGAAGGCCCCAAATATTTAAAAACTTTCAGTTTATCTTCATTAGCAATTATATCAACTTTTGATGCCCATAGAATGGTTTGTCGTGTGGAGACTGTTCTTTGAAACATTCTGTATCCTTTCTTAAATTTTAACGCTTTAGGTTTAAATTTGGTTTAATGGGTTTATGTTAATTGTTGACAAAAACTATGATTTAGTTTTATTTATCAACCATCAAGCCCTTTTATGCCATGTAAAACCTTCAATAAAATATATATTGATATAAATAAAAATAAGAACAGATTGTTTTGATGAACACCTTCTAAACATCATAAGAAAGGACAATAAACAGCTATAGCATCACCTACTTTTGCTCTTAACATCTTGAACATCTTATGGTTTGGATATCAACTGGCTTATGCTCCTAATCAAGTTCCAGTCCACCTGCTAAAATATGTCATAATTTTTTATTAACTAATTTCTCAAATATATTGCCTTATGTATTGAGCCCTTAGCGATAACTGGAAAAGACCGTACTCTATATTTTCTTCCTCCATCAATAATATTACTGTTTGTGAACTCACCACAAACCCATAGTAAAGTCTCTATTAGGCTACTCTGTTGGCTTACCACATGAAACTGATGAAATGATAAAAAGCACAATGCCCACACAACAAATAATGTATATAATGTCTCCTCATGAATGGCATAACTCATTTATTCATCTTTAGTAACCTCTTTATCCTGATTTGGTTGGGCATGAAGTGGGAACACACATTGGATTGAACTCCAATCCATCACAGGGCACCATGAACCAACATTCACACATTCATTCACACCTAGGGGCAATTTAGCAGTGCCAGTCTGCCTGCTGACATGTTTTTGAAAGGTGGGAGGAAACCAGAGACCCTAGAAGAAATCCACAGAAAGAACTTGTGAAAGTAGCCCAAGCTCAGGATAAAACTGGGATCCTGGAGCTGTAAGGCAGCAACACTACCTACTGCACTGCAAAATTTAATAATAAATAATAATAAATAACAAATGAGAGTCACCCAAGTAAAAGTGATTTACATAAAGAAGACACTTTTTATTATATACATACAGATCTCTCAGTATAATAACCATATATATTTATATAATACCAGTACGTCAAAAATAATAATCATCATATTTAAAAAACTAAGCAGATAAACTACTCTTTTTTACTTTTTAAAAACATAAAAGTTTTATATATTAATATTGGTTCTGTCTCATAATTTGTCAACAAAAATAAAAAAGATCACAGGTCAAAGAGGTTACAAAGTAGCGTGTACTGTATGTAATACTGATTTATACTGGAGGATCAATGGTTGGCACACAGGACTTGTGATCTAGGCCTAATAAATAAAAGGCTACCAAAAATGACTTACGCAAGTATACAACTGTGTGCTGTCCAGTTCTCCCACATGAAGCATTATTCCCATATAAAATATAATGTGCATATGTTTTGTGTGTGTTTATACGTGTGTTTATGTGTGTGCATTTGTTCTATTGTCTATCAGAGCAGAAGTTCACAGAAACACCTGGGCAGAAGCAAGGCATGATGGTACTTGTTATGGGAAGAGTGGGAGACTGTCTTTTTTGTCGTTGTTGTTTTTTTGTTTTTTTTTAAATTGAGAATGTTTGCTATGTCTGAAATATTTGCCCCTCTGGAATGGTCCATTTATATTGACTTGGAGGGGAGGGAGCATTTTAAGATTTGCTTTGTGCTTCCAAAAAAGCATATTATTTATTCTGCACTTCATCTACCACATGGTTCATCAGCACTGGTTGATGAGAGATAAGAGCAATGTTTTGTTTGTACCATCTCCACTTTTATTAATGTGACTTATATTGTTGTAATAATGAACTTATGGTTGCCACAAAGCTCATAACAGAAGCAAGGCAGTGATTGCTATGATAATACTTTTTTGTTTTTAATTTCCTGTGATACACAGCAAGTCCAATTAAATTAACTAGTGGATCCAATTAGAAATACTTCTTTACTGCTCATATGAAAATGTGTATGGCATCTGTAAACAGGAAGGGTGTTAGCCTCTGAATCCCATTTCACTCGTTTACGCTCATTTTCAAATATTTTCATTTCAAGGAGGTAGGTCTATTTTGTTGGCAACATAGGGAGCATCTTTCATCTCCCATTACAGAATTCTTGTTAGGGGGTTCTAGCTTCCTCCCTCCTAATGAAACCCCTTTTATAGATTTTTATTTTGTTGTTGTTTTAGTTTTTTGTTTTTTGTGCAGAGCTCTAACAGGGGAAACAGGACACCTGAAACCAGCATGGGGTGGAAAAGACACAAGACACTGGCTGCTGCACAATATTGTGCACTCTCTCTCCCAGTGCAAAAGACTGCAGAGATCTGGGCTCCTTTAAAGCCAGGCACCCAGCATCAGATCCAGTCAAGGCAACGGTCAGGAGGCATCAAAGCTGCAGAGGGAAATCAGTGCACTGTTAAGCATGGCAGGAATCCTTCTCTCTCTGTGTGTGTGTGTGTGTGTGTGTGTGTGTGTGTGTGTGTGTGTGTGTGTGTGTGTGTTCAGAAATGAACACTGGAACATAATTTATCAGATTTATGACCATTTATGACAGAGTCTTACCTGTCCCAAAGCTTGACACTTCTACAGGAGGTGGTGCAGCAGCCAGCAGATAGCAGAGCTGTGTATGAAAAAATAAGTCAACAGTGCAATACTGACAAATCAACAGTACACAGTAGTAGTAGTAGTAGTAGTAGTAATAATAATAGTAGAAATAGTAGCAGTAGTAGTAGTAGTGGCAATGGCAGTAGTAAAATTGTGCACAAAACAGCCAAAAGTCCAGAATATTGCACAAAATTAATGTTGTTTATTAACATAAAATTAACATATGGGGATATTTCAATTTGAATATATGTGAATATATTCACTAAGTAAATAAATGGCTTACTGATTAAGGGTATGTATGTAAGTCTTACATTCAGGGCCTGCTAGTATAAATGGGCTAGCAGGGCTAAGCCCACCCTCTCTTTGAAGGAAATGCATAAAAATGGCATTTATGTCATATTATTGGCCCATAACAAATCAGCTTAAAGTGGTTTATTTTTTACTTTTGTAGAACCAAGAAAAATTGTAACAAGTAAAACTTGACAGGGATGCCTCCACCACCAAGACGTCTAATCCTTCTTGTTAATAATTTGTATGCCAGAAATAAACTATGAAATATACTTCCAACAGGAAGAAAGCTATTGAAGGAAAGTATTTCAGACATTTGACCTTGCTGTGACCTTGACCCTGTTTGGCTTGTAGATATTTACATGAATTTCAGAGTTTCTTAGTATTTGGTATCCCCTTTTATGACAGTGTGCACTCGAGCTGGAATAGACTCCAGCTTATGATCGAAGTTATGATCCATTATGTGTCATGCTTTAATAGAAGAGATCAGGCATGAGGAAAATCTGAACTTTTTGAACTAAGCAGTTGCCTCTATGGTCAATATCACAAATTTGCTTACATTTAAATAGGGACATGTAAATAGTTCAGAATCTTGAATATTAAATATTCAAC
The DNA here is from genome assembly GCF_023375685.1 of Ictalurus furcatus. Lineage (NCBI taxonomy): Eukaryota > Metazoa > Chordata > Actinopteri > Siluriformes > Ictaluridae > Ictalurus > Ictalurus furcatus. The sequence continues at coordinate 21,741,797 of NC_071257.1, read as the reverse complement.
ATATTGAACATATGGAACTTATTTAAAAAAAAAAAAAGTTTTCAATGTGGCCTCAGACTTTTGGAGCCCACTGTATATATACAGTGTATATATACTGTCTCACATTTTTCACACATTACACACACACACACACACACACACACAGGATCTTCACAGGCTCTTCAGGTGTGACCCAGAGTGTATGGTGATGAAAAGTACCTCTTGTTTACTTCAAGTGACACTTCTGCACATTGATGATCGATCTCTCTCTCTCTCTCTCTCTCTCTCTCTCAACCTACAATACATATTCAAAATATATTCTTCCGAATCATAATTTAGTATAGAGCCTAAGAGCCACATATGAGTAAAAACTAAATAAAAATATAGTTATTCTGTATAAGATTTATTAATGATTCATGATCATGTCAAGAACCTGCTTTCACAAAGAAACCACCTCTTTTTGAAAAAGGACAGCCACCCACACATCGTCGGCAACGTCACAATCCTTTTGCTCATCCAGACCTACAGTATTAGATTTATATAGAGTTCTGTACTTTTAGTATTGCAGTTAAAGCATGCACTCACAAATGGCAATGAGTTTGCATAAAACAACTTTTTATCTATGAAGTCTTATATTTTCTTTGTGAGTCTACAGAGCCATGGTGGAAATGGCCTTTCATATTCCCACTGGTCCTTTCATTGTATCTGTGTCTGATGTAAAGCCAAACTGGGAAACAATATGTGCAATATCTGTCTTTATTAGGGCTTATATAGCAGGGTTTCTCAACGCCAGTCCTGAAGTTACACTGCCCTGCAGCTTCAAGGTATCCTGACTCCCAACACACCTGATTCAGCTCTTCAACTACAAAGTATTATTAAGTCTTTCATAAATTAGGACAGATGTGCTGGGAGCAGAGTTGTCTTGAAACTGTGCAAGGCAGTAGGTCCCCAGAACATGATATGAGAAACCTTTTTCTGCAATTTCTAATTACACACAAAAACTATTCTGCATTGATTTCAGTCCCTAAAAAATGCATGAGTTAAAGCACAAACATTGAACAATCACAGTTTCTGTGAGCCCATGCTCATGATAGTCTATTTTTTATTGTTTTACATATTTTACATTGGTAATTTAAATCTACAATATGCAATATGAATAAATATTACAGAATATTCTGTTGTTCTATTTTGAAGAGGCCTCTTCAACACACAAAGCAGATTGCCATTCTTTACCAAAACGTAAAAAGTATGTGGAGGGAATGAGTTCTAGTTCAAACTGGCTAAATATTCTTTTGGGAAATGAATAGGGTTTCTATCTTTTATCCACTCAAAAGCCTACGAAAGCAAGTTCCGCACATAAGCGTAGCAAGGATATTCTGAGTGTGGCTGTGCAATGACATTTGTGATTGGCCATAATACCTACAGGCTGCAGCCAACGGGAGCACTTTTCTATCAGTGCGCATCCTCACAGGACCACCTCAGGTAAGGTAACGGAGACTGAATGGAGTTGAAAATCTTAATAGAAACAGTTACTTGATGCAACTGATGCAAGAGCAAAAATTTGGGTGCAGTGGTGACTTGACGGTTAAGGCTCTAGGTTACTGATCGGAAGGTTGAGGGTTCAAGCCCGAGCACTGCCAAGCTGCCACTGTTGGGCTCTTGAGCAAGGCCCTTAACCCTCTCTGCTTCAGGTGTGCTGTATGAAGCTGACCCTGCGCTCTGACCCCAACCTCCTAACATGCTGGGATATGCAAAGAAAAAAGAATTCCACTGTACTCTAATGTATATGTGACCAATAAAAGACTCGTTGTCATATGGATAAATCTGGCACGTACCTGAATTGATCCAAGTTTAAGCTTTTTTCAACAGCTTTACTCATCGTAATTTATTTTCACTATCATAGCTTCCTAAGTATTATATCCACAGTTATGTTAGCCTACATGTTTATTAATTCTCTCCAAGCCGATTCCTTTGAATGAACAGTGTTTGTTTTGTGCCACACATAATTCATGAATGTTGTTCATTGACGTTTCATGTGATTGTCTTGAAATTCAAGAAAACATATTGTTTGGAGGAGACATGAAATAAGTGTATTATATTATATAAGGGTTATATATTACAGAGGCATTTATATTTATATTATATTTATACTCTGGCCACTCATTTACACTGTTTTACCATTTACAACCCTCTGCATGTTCTATTAGTTTACTTTCTTTTGGATTGTACTGTGACTACTGGTGCTCTGACTACTGACATTGCATTGGTTTGAGATTTCAACATGCATGCTCAAACTTTGTATTAAGGCACCTTACCCTCTATCTGAGTCTGGTCTGTTACACAAGGGGTTAGTCTTTAATTCTATTAGAGAAGTTCTACTTGTAGAGTATCTCTGATGTGAGTGATACTTGAAGATACTTTAGAATAAGAAACAGAATGAGCTTCAGTTTAAAAAATGTAATCATACAAATAATTTTCTGTATATTAAAACTACAAAATGCAAAACATACAAAATAAAAAATATAAACTATAAAATTGACAAAGAAGGGTTTTTAAAAAAAAAACAACAATATTTTCAATGTCTCAGAAATATTGCCCATCCCTGCCTAAGAACATCACTTTAAAATGATAATCCAGCAGCAAAATGTGAGAGGTAACAGAGGTCGAGTTAAGCATGTGGGGATAAATAATGGTGTTTAGTCTTGTGCTTGCCTGCAGTAGGTGCTACATGTGTTGTTAGCTCTAATGAAACACCCCTGATCTCACACTGAGTGTGCCTTATTCCAAACTTATTCCGAAGTTTCTTATAAAACTTCACACACACCCACTTGCACACTGACATATGTAGCAGCATTATCTGTCAGAATTTGACCAGTAGAGCAATAGATTATTCATTAGCATGTAAGTCTGACATAGACCAAGCCTGTTTTGCCAGATGTAAACTGAACACTAGTAGTCTTTAATCAACTGTGTGTGTGTGTGTGTGTGTGTGTGTGTGTGTGTGTGTGTGTGTGTGTGTGTGTGTGTGTATTATAATGTTAGAGTCCAAATCTTACACTTTTTGTTCTTTATTCCTCCTTGCTGTCTACAGTCTCTATAATGAGAAGACTCTTTCTTTTTCTCCACTGTCTCTGCTACTATAACCTGTCCTGTTCTCTCCAGGTGCTCCAGACTCCTGTTCTCATCAGAGACAGTAGAGGGCTTCCCTGCTGACCTTCACAAGGGCATCCACTGGCTCACTCAATAAACAAACACATAAGCTCTTCTAGCTGTGTGGAACTCTATCTTGGGCCTTCCCACAGGGCGAGGTGACTGAAAAAGCATGAACATTCTTGTGGGAGGGCAAGTAACCAAGCATTAACACAACACATTGTTACTTATTCCCATGGTTTCCTGTGGGTCAGATATTTCTTCCTTCAAGAAAACCATGCTATCAGCTAGCACTCGCCCATTATTTCAGCAAATTTTATTTAGCAAGGCTTAGCAAACATCTGAATTTGGAACTGATAAATTGCCCCACTGGCTTCAGTTCTATTAAAAATTAGGAAGATATCATGCTAATGATATGCTAATGTTAGATAAATACTACAAGTGCCACTTTTATCTAGTAATTGAATCGGTAATGCATGCAGGCTTTCAAGTCAGAATAACGCATAAAAGCAAGGCAGAGAAAAGGAGAAAATGTATAGAATGCATACATGTAAAGCTGGCCCGCTTTGTAGCTTGTTGTGTTTAAATGGATTGATTTTCAATAAAAAAAAAGGGAGCAAAGAAAAGAAGAAAGGCAGATCCTCTTTCGCAATGACAATACAGTACATCTAGTACATCAAAGAGCAAACACACAAACAGACTGATAATCAGAAACATATCACACACATCATTATATAACACGGAAAGGTCTGCTCAGAAGAGATCACAGGGCTTTTTGGGGCAAAGAACTAAGAAAGGATGGACACATCTGTTGTCCCACACATGCTTCTGCATGCCTCCTGCTGACATTTAAAGCTTTTATGAGAAATAATGACATAAAACCATGCTACAGTATAGCACCAAACATGATACATTTTTTAAATCTTTCTAGTTTTGTTGTTTTTCTTGTTAACAAGCACCCCAGCAGCAACAGTCAAGGGTGCAACAACAGGTTAAATGTGTGCATGCATATTAATGAAATTAAATAGCTTCAACAAAATTACAGGGGGCATTTGGCTTCAAAGTAAAAATGCTAATGGGGGGAGGAGAAGCAGCTGTTGGCCTACTTTACAGGCCAACATTAGAAGAAATGCCTGACCGCTCTCTGTAGAGTACTTAGTACCCTGCCTATGGAGGGGAAAACAGAAAACCTTAATTCTTCCCAATAACTTGTCTGTACCACCATTCTCCCTGGCTCCTCCGGCGATCCCATGATGCCTCACTTAATGAGTTTCCTTCCACATATCTAGAAACATTCTCCAAGCAATAAAACTGAAAGAGTATCTATTTATTTCTCTTTAATAATATCTGCAATATTATTTTTCTTGCTTTTTGTTTGAGATACTCACAGAACACAAATAGGTCAGTGCAATTAAGGGATTTCAAATGCCAAAATAGGACGAGAGTAAACTGAGAGTATTTTCTATGAACTCCACAGTAATGATTTATATTTCATGGTTAAGTCTTTGTTCAGAGACTTAGACTTTCTCATAAAGAGCTTTAACTGTCAAAACAGAGTAGTTTGGTGATGTATTTTCACCTGAAATTGCCCAGTATCTATAATAGCAGAGAGGGATTTAGATGTTTTGCTGTGGAGGGAAAGTTATTACTCTCAGTTAGTCCTAAAAACAGGATCAAGATAGACACACATACACCGTTAGAAGGAGGACTGACCCAGCTTCCAGAACCTGCACCTGCAGTCTTTCTCTACTCCATCACATTTCTTTACTCCATCTGATCAAAACCAATGGTTTTTTTTTTCTGAAATCGTCGACCACATTTAAAAGATGGCATTTCATGACAAAAAGAAAGTAATTTAGAAAGCAAATAATGATTCTTTACCTCTCTCAGTGCAAGGCACACATTCCTAAAGCAAACACATGAGCGGCCCTGAACCACATAAGCAATGTGATTTACAATAAAAGTCATTTGCTGTTGCTGCTTGAATGACATGGCTACTCTAACTGAAGTGGATGACACTTTTCCGTAGATGTTGAGGGCTTTAGTGAAGAGAAAATTGGCTCTTGAGGACTCTAAGCTGATCTAACCTGCTGAGAAAAGCTGGGTTACAAATGTATTCATCAATATGGAATGGTACTACACTCTGCAGATAATTGTGAAGTGTGTGTGTGTGTGTGTGTGTGTGTGTGTGTGTGTGTGTGTGTGTGTGTGTGTGTGTGTGTGTAGTTATAATAGGTAGTAGTAGTGTGTGATGTGGTGTTAGGGAAGAGGTGCACACAATTTACAGAGGAAGATAATGAGAAACAGAGGACATAACAAGTTTATGTTCCACAACATGGGCTAACATGCTTACATGAGACACCAAAATCATGTGTTTCTGCTTTTTCAGCTAAAGCAGTGGTCAGACCAATCCTGAATAAAATTCACCCAGCATAAAAGCCAATTCACTGAACAAGAAACGGAAAAGTGACATGACAGATGCAATTATTTCTAGTAGTGGTTACTTTCTCTTTGCGTCGACTGTGTAGGTGGCACTGTGAATTCTCAAATCATGGTCTTAAGAGTCAACAGAAAACAAAAACACAACACTTGAATCTCTCTGGTAATTTAAGTAGCAGTCACACCAGACTTTTGCTTGCTATTTTTTTTTTTTATGAGATCACACTGAAAATCTGGGATTGTTTCTTTTTAATTATTATTTAAAATTGGAAATAAACAGAATGTTTTAGGATGTTGAAATAATTAAAACAAAGAAAGTAAATGTTCAGTGTCTTGAATATTTAATTTCTAGGTCCCTATTTAAATGTAAGCTAATTTGTGATATTGACCATGTTAACCGCTTTGTTCAAAAGGTCAGATTTTCCTCATGTCTAATCTTTTCGATTGAAGCATGTGTTCAGACGACCGATGGATTTGAACTAAAATGGATCATAAGGTTTTGCACAAACTTGTGGTGTCCATGCCAGCTCGAGTGCACACTTTCATTAAAGCAAAAAGATGACGTGCCAAATACTAAGAAACTTTGAAACTCTGATTTTACTTTTTACTCAAGCTGTTAGCAGTAATATAAATTGTAATTAAATTTGTTGTATTAAATTAGAAATGAATACAAAAAAGAAGCATTTTCACAAGTCGTTTCAGATTTTTGGACCCTACTGTAAATCTGGGAAAAACCAATAATGTTACCACTACATTTGCAAAATCACACTGAATGTGGGACAAAAACACATGGAATATGTGCTCTAGCCTGACCTGGACAGAAAGCCATGATTTACTTCAGTACCGGCTTCAGCTTTGTAAAATAACGTTCAAGTGTGTTCCAAATGTCCATTAATTTCAAGCCCTACAGATAAAACCTAGTAGAGTTAATACCTAGTAGAGTCTGTGCAGATTTTGGCAGACACCCTTATCCACAGCAACTTACAGTTATCTCATTTATATTATTTTGCAGTTGAGAGTTATGGTCCTTTGTTCAAAGGCCCAACAGTGGCAGTGCTGGGATTTGAACTCATGACCTTCTGATCAGTAATGGTAGTAAGAGTGCCAAACCCTAGCCACTAGACCACAGCTCTTTGTAACAGTTTCAGATAATACAGTTTTAGGTAATAACGTTCTCATGTTTCAGTACTCAAACACATTTGTATTACTCGAGAACATTTTAAAAGTAGCAACTTTTTACTTTCATATGAATGCAGCTAGATACTTCCATTTTTAAATAAGATTTTGACTCATCATACTTTCACTTGAGTATAATTTTTTGCTCAAGTATAATTTTTCTTTTTCCTCAAATCATTTGATAAAAGGTAACTGTATTTCACTATAGTTCCAGACTGTGATTTGTTTTGTGCAGTATTATATGGACACTCATCTGGTTGCTTAAATACAAACATTTCTGCAGACTGCAATTATCAGTTACAGTGCCCTCCATTAATATTGATACCCTTGGTAAATATGATCTTTTGTTCAAAAAATTCACAAAAATACTCTGCTCTCATGGATAACAAACAATTGCAAAGAAAACACAAGTTTATCCAAAACAATATCTTTGTTAAATATAGGTGTGCAACAATTATCGGGACTCTTTTAGTCAATACTTTGTGCTACCTACCTTTCCAAAATAACAGCTCTGAGTCTTCTCCTATAATGCGTGATGAGGTTGGAGAATACATGGCAAGGGATCTGAGACCATTCCTCCGTATAGAATCTCTTCAGATCCTTCAAATTTCAAAATCCATGCTGGCAGACTCTCCTCTTCAGTTCACCCCACAGTTTTTTTCATAGGTTTCATGTCAGGGGACTGGGATGGCCATGGCAGGACCTTGATTTTGTGGTCAGTAAACCATTTTTGTGTTGATTTTGATGTATGTTTTGGATCATTGTCCTGCTGGAAGATCCAACCACGGCCCATTTTAAGCTTTCTGGCAGAGGCAGTCAGGTTTTCATTTAATATCTGTTGATATTTGATATAATCCATGATGCCATGTATCCTAACAAAAGATCCAGGTCCTTGGGCAGAAAAACAGCTCCAGAACATTTAAGAGCCACCATCATATTTAACCGTGGACATGAGGTACTCTTCCATATGGCTACCTCTCTGTGTGCACCAAAACCACCTCTGGTGTTTATTGCCAAAAAGCTGTATTTTGGTTTCATCTGACTGTAGAACTTGATCCCATTTGAAGTTCCTGTAGTGTCTGGCAAACTGAAGAGCTTGAGTTTGTTTTTGGATGAGAGTAGATGCTTTTTTCTTCCAACTAATTGTGGTGATGTAGGTGACTTTGCATTGTAGTTTTGGAGACTTACTGGTCCCAGGATGGAACTGTACAGCTTTTCTTTTGGTCACCCAAACCATCCTCTTCACAGTGTGTTGAGACAATATAGACACACGTCCAATTCCAGGTTGATTCATAACATTTCCAGTTGACTGGAACTTCGTAATTATTGCCCTGATGTTGGAAATAGCTACTTTGTGAAGCTCAACAACCTTTTGCTGCACATGACAGCTATATTCCTTGGTCTTACCCATTGTTATGAATGACTATGGTAATTTGGCCTGTGTTACCTCATGTTTATACCCTTGTAAAACAGGAAGTCATGGTTGAACAATTTCCTGTTCTTAGTCACCCAGGTGTACTAAACAATGTAAAATATCAGTGGGAATATACTTCAAATATATTTTTCTCATATGAATTCATAGGGGTGCCAATAATTGTTACACACCTATACTTAACAAAGATTTTTTTTTTTTTGACAAACCTGCGCTGTGTTTGAAGTTGTTTGACATCCATGAGAGCAGAGAATTTTTGTGAATTTTTTAAACAAAAGACCAAAAGGTTAAACAATAAAGACATTTTTTCACAGCATTCTTTACTCCTATTTACCAAGGGTGCCAATATTAGTGGAGGGCACTGTACATGTATACAATACATGTGTTATCAGTAATGCTGTTAGGATGGACCTATTCCATCTACCTACTCAGATTTCTGTTGGTACCACTGCTTATAACTTACTAATATCTTACTTTTTCTATGTCCACACAGCCCTAACAAGCCTATAAAAAAACACGACGCATTGCAGATGCAGCCACACAGAATCGAGAAGAAACTCCAAGCACGAGGACAGTGAAGGATATAATATAGACTTTCACAGTCAGTCGATCTCACTGCTTTTTAGAGAGATGTTTGTGTTCCTATAACTACCTTAACTACACTGTAATTGCTGCGGATTTCTGATGCTTTGAATCATTTAAGAACATTAGGGGATCATTTGGGAGACTGCTGTATTTAAAATTCAGTCTGCACATGATGAAGTCAAAGTCATGCACACAGATGATGATATAGTATAAACTGTTTATGCCGAAAGAAATGCAGATAGCCTCCTGTGTACTTCATCCTGCCACAATGACAACTGCTCTATCTTGTGCTTGCTTCCTCTGTCCAACGCAGCTCTCATCTGCATACAAATGTCATTTATTTTAATTGCCTTGGCAATAACCTGGCTCTGCTCCTCATTTTCCTTCAGCCAAATGCCTTCTTCCTTAGCAGAGAGTGTGTTGGATGGAGGTGCTGACTCGTCCATCCAGCTGAGCTCTGCACTGTGCCTCAGGACCTCTGGGCCTCTGGGTAGAATTTACAAAGGTTCCTATACACCACACCTGAGTTTAATAAGAATGGTTGTTGTTTGTTGTGCATTATTGTGCATGGATGTGGTCTATTCATAAGATACGTTAATATAAGTTAATATAAGGACTCACAATGTGTTGTGGACATGTTAGGCAGGAACCATATGTAAGGAACACACACACACACACACACACAAGTGTGAGTCCCATACTGCGGTTTTGTAGAGAGTTGTGTGTGGGTGAGTTTGAGCTGAAACAGAGCAAATGAAAAATCTACAGCTTGCACATTTATTGCACATATACAGTGTGTGCATTATGCTTTTATGCACCAAAAGACATCTGCAAAATGCTTATTAAAATAATAATATCTCCAATGTACAACAGTATATATGTCAATAGACATAACCTTACTTTAATTAACATTAATATTAGCCTTAAACAGGTCAATCATTTTGCTTATCCTAAATCTTATGTCCAAGCTATCTTTTTCTGCAAATTGTTCTCCATTCACTGAAGACACCTTAGTTATACAGTTATAGCTATACATGTCTGTGGTCCATTTCTAGGGGCTGTGTGATGTCCAGTTCCGTTTCAGTGTGTACTTGTACAATACATGTATCACTCACTGCATATGGACTGAGCCCAAAAGCAGCAAACAGAGATGAGACATGAGTAGCCTTCTGTCTTTTCTGTCTATGTCCAGAAACCAAGGGCAAATCAAGAGCAAAAATACAGCACTTTTTGTGGCAAAAACAGCAAATATATCTGTGACTTCACTCTTTTATCAAAGAATAGCAACAATATCTTCACCTAAACCCAAAAATCTGCAATTGCACAAAAAGAGGGGTATGCATACCTAAAAGCACTACATTACCATTTCCAGCTGTTACTAGCTAATCTAATGTTAGTCTTAGCCTCAGACCCATGGCACCCGGAGCGTCAGACTTTTGCACACTTTTTTGGGCACAACCTTCAGAATGTTCAGAAGGCTGCAACCTGATTGGCTGTCCACACATCTGTATATGAACACCATCACAGTGAGTATTTTACAAGTAAGATACTGTCTGCAGTTGGTCTTGCTATTCCAAAAGGCCTCTTTCTGTGAAAGCAGGTGATCTTGGCTTTAGAGACTTAATAATAACTCTTTAGCCTTAACTATGTAGTTTTAGCAGTTCACAGACAAGCTAGCTAATGTACATGCAAGCTAATACGATTTTGATTTGATAGTAACAAAGAACAAATTTGTATGTCTTATCATGTCCAGAGAAGATACACTATATGGCTTAAAGTATGTGGACACCTGACCATCACACCCATATGTGGTTCGTCCCCAAACTATTGCCACCAAATTGAAAGCACACAATTGTGTAGAATGTCTCTGTATGCTGTATTATTAGAATTTCCCTTCACTGGAACCAAAGGGGCCAAACATGCTCCAGCATGACAATGCCCATGTGTAGAAAGTGAGGTCCATAAAGACATGGTCTGCTAAGGCTGGTGTCGATGAAAAGGCCCTGAGTAGCCTACACAGAGGCCTGACCTCAACCTCACTGAACACCTTTGGTATGAACTGAAACGTTGACTGCGTCCCAGGCCTCCTCGACCCAACTTCACTAATGCTCTTTTGGCTGAATGAGCAAAAACCCCCACAGCAATGTTCCAAAATCTAGTGGAAAGACTTCCCAGAAGATGGAAGGTTTTTATAAAAGCAATCGGGGGCTAAATCTGGAATGGTATATTCAAAAAGCACATATGGTTGTGATGGTTAGGTTTCCACAAACTTTGTGCCATATAGTGTATCATTAGGCATGACAGATTAGCCATATTAGCCACACACACACACACACACACACACACACACACACACACACACCCTCTAATAACACAACCACAATCAGAGGTCTACGCTCACAATCCCACCTAAGAGTTATGGAGAATATCACAACAAGAGATTAAAGTCATCAATCTCTACAACATCCCTTCAAGGGAGGAAACAGAATGGCATTGGATATAGCTACAATTCCACACATATAGAATAGTAATGCATACAGTACACATGCCACAGCAGAAAACACTAATGTATGACTGATAACTCATCAGTGTGCTAGCCAGCATATGTATAGCTGGTTTAAATTGACAAGTGCATGGCCCAGTGTGAAAACACAGTATTCCCTATTTAATACTCCCATGCAGACTGCATCACACTAGACTTGCACTGGACAATCCCCATGTTCTCAGTATATTTGTCAGACATGATGGCTTTCTTTGCACAAGCTGCTTCGCTCATTTCATCTGTCTACCCATGCATATAGTTTCAGTATGTGTTTCTTTCTTTTAAGTAATTACTTGACTTTCTCGGTTCTGTCTTAGTGGCTTTCTGAGGTGAGTGAGGCAATGTACAGTACATCCGAGGTGTCTCACTGCTAGTGATTTTGAGTGGGTGAATACATTTGTGCAGCAGTAAAAGAGCTGAGTATGCTGGAAGTTTGGCCTTTTTTTTCACATGGATGCAATACCATCTCCCACACACAGGTAATGTAAGCTCTACCTCATAAACTGCCTTGTGTATAGAAAAAGATTTTTAATGACTTTTATGACAAATAATAGTGTACATGTATAATGCCTGTTCATGTAGAATAAGTGGCCTTAATAGATGAAAAAATTAAAGAATGTGTTAAAAAAAAAAATTAAGTGAGCAGACTTTGTTTCAGCCACATGACCCATTTTTGTACTTTTATGCCAACATGGTATATGATTTAATGTAGCCCCTAGTGTAAGAGGATGTAAGAACAGATTAAGTAAGAGACCAGCAGCTGGTTTGACCATGGCCCTTCTTGCTGTGTTGCTGCACTGCTGATTACAATCCACACCCACACCCAGCAGGTACTCAGGGGTTCTGGGTAAAGATCTGACCAACAACTCATCTCTCCCTCGCTCATCCATCAGCCCTACCTGTGATCCTCTCAATATGAACTCTTAATATCAACCATAAAAGCTCCATGGCCGCATTCTGGCTGTATGTAAAACACAGGCCTTCCACTGACACACTGGGATATCTTTCATGGAAAGTGCAAGATGTATTCTATAAGCAGCAATCAAAACAGATGAAGTGGATTATTTAAATAGACCATTAGGAGGCAAGGAAAAGACTAAGAGTTACCAATATAAGCAGTTAAACAAGTAACATACATAAGCACAAAAAAGGCTTCTGTCAATAGTAGACAGTGACTACACTACACTACATAATTATGTGACATTCATAGATTGGATGTATTCATGCAAATAATTTAGCATTTCTCTAATTTTATAATGGAAGGTTGCTTTTTGTCATTGTATGAAAATATACTGTCCATAATCACCTGGATATTATCAGTGTTATTATCAGTGTTTAATTAATAACACTGATATTAATTAAAACACTGTTACTAATTAATTTACTAAATCAAGTCTTAATATGTGAACAAACAAAAAGTGATCTGGCTTGGTCTCTTTAGCTAACCAGTACCATTACATTTACCTGACTGAAATGTGTTATTTAAATCTCTTATATGAAATGTAAAACAATCTCCTTCTACTCATGGTATTTCAATATCTACAGGTAAGAAGTCCTGTCACCTGTCACTTCTTCACTAAAGCCAAATGATTCACTTTTCATTTAACAAAGTAACATTAAAAACCACACTCATCTGCAATTAACTCAATATATACAGATTTGATATTATACCATACAGTGAAGAAACATACAGTTCTAACAGTGTGAATATTAATTGTGCAACACTTACACTTCATTAAAGCCTGATGATTGTTAATAGCATCTTTCAATGATATTTATTGTTCATAGAGGAAAGTGACATGCAGAACTACATTCATATTGTAGGGCTGTCAAATCCCTTAATTACATTTACATTTAAATTACTTAAAATATTTATTATTCAAATGGAATATTAATTAGCCTATAATTTCACACTGCTACAAACCGAACAAACATTCAAAGTAGTTCTACACTTTGCATTTACATGGACTAAAGGTAAAAATCACAGAGGCAACATGATAATTGTTTTAATATATATATATATTATTTTTTTTTTGATATATTTTAATGCAGTTTTTTTTTTTACCTACAGCAACATTTTTACCTACAGTAACATTTGTATTTATGATATTTGACCAAAACGCTAAAAAAAAATTGCCACCAATCTTTTATGCAGGAATATATTTATATTTTCTATATATTTTCAAAATCTAGGGATTTTGCCTAATTGTACTGTTTATTGAAAGGGCCCTCCCTTTCAATAAACAGTACAATTAGGCAAAATCCCTACATCCTCTGTATACATGGCATTATATAATGGTGTTCTAGAGCCTACATAGTGTACTATATTCCCAAAAATATAGTGTTTGAGATTCAGCTACAAAAAATTATTTATTCCAATTAGTGCTTGCTGGAAATAGTTAGATACTTACATGAAATATCACAGTTAGGACCCATTTGTTTGTTTTCAAATTTGTATTCAAATAGGACAAGTTTTGTTTTTTAGTTTTAAATTTAATTATAAAATAGTGAAAAACTTAAAATATAAATCATTCCATTAATGGCATACATATGTTCAGACCCACTGGCAATGGTTGTTATTATAAATTTTAAATTAAAATTGTTAGTCATTTCACAATATAGTATTATAACATATCTGAAAATAAATGTTTCTTTATATGCCACTCTGATATGTACTTCTTTTGTTTTCTTAATTTTCTTGTGATTTCTACATAACAAAAGTTGTGTTTTCATGCTCTTGATGTAACAAAAAGCTGTTTTCTCATGACAATTTTATCATGAGAAAATCTCACGCCTTGTGAATGGGACTGGTGTTGCATGCATGTTGGCGTCTTCGCCATCACCATCATAAATTTAATAATTGCCCATTGCAGAGATGGACTTTATCTTGTTGTAGACCTGACAGCCTCCTTCTCAAGTGTCGGACACTAATGTGGAAGTTATCAGTCACTAACAGACAATAGAGCTATTTCAGCTTCAGTGAGGCCTGATCAAAGTAAAAACAAATTTGTTCATCCATGATGCTGCTGGATTGCACTAAGATTTTGCTGCCTCCAAAACAATAAAAATTACATGTTAGTATATCGTGATCACAAGAAAATTAAGTCAAGATCACGAGAAAACAACTATTTCTTATCTGGAGGTCAAAAGAAAGAAATACAATAATAACGCATGGCCTCTTAGGGCTTCCGCAGATAGCAGCATATTTACTGTCCATATAATAATCAGTGGCTTTAGTGAATACAACCTTGCACAAGTAAGGTGATGGGACTCAAGGCATCTTGAAGGCATGAGGGTGTTAGACAGACTGCCTTTATATAGTGTTATGTTATAAAAGTTATACCTATAGTGTTCAAGATAACTTGTTTCTTATGATGAGGCAAGTAAGGCCTTGAATCAAATGCTTACTCCTGAGCTAATGAATAATCAATGATCACTGAAGCATGCATCCATTTTTTATGTTTCTTTTATAAGGCTCTCCACACTGCATGCAGACATTTCGTATGTATTACACCCAACATACATGCTGCAAACCTGGAAGCAGGCAACAGTGAACATCACCATAAATGGTTTTGAATTTTAATTACAAAAGTAAGCATCTTAAAATTTAAATATGAAAATACATGCAAGATCAGTCAGCACCGTGGGTCACAAGAGCATGTTAGATTTATATTAAAACAAGAGAACAATTCTTCTGATAACTGATCCATAACTGCTATACAATGCACCCAGCAAGGACTTCACCATCTGTATTAAAAGGATGGACAACAACGAAGACCAGTCTGATCTGATGCGAAGTGAAAGGTAGAAATGTAATTAAATTTACATTTAAACCAGGCACTGACTGTTCAGGTCATTTGACTGATAGACAGTTTAGGATTTGTGAGAAGAAGACCCTAAGGAACACATACCAAGTCCTATATGAAGCCAGTTCTGGTATGTACAGTTATATTTAGCCGGAGTGTGGTCAAGGTCACAGTAGTGTCCTCTGTGAGCGAGAGAGATGCGGCTCAGTCTCTGGCTGTCCCTGGGGCTCAGAGAACGGTGTAAGGGAGATTGGTCGGAGAGATGATCTAGGCAGACCTAACACTGACTCTGACCAAGAGGTTACAGTGATTAAACACTAAAATGTTGACAAAATGATGTGTAAGCAAATACCTTTGCATGCGTGGCAAATATGATTTCAATTTTGAATTTGAAACGTGATTTCAAAATCACCTGCAAAACCAATATCAGTGGTGTATATTTTAATATGTAACTTAAATTCTAACACAATCACAAACACTAGGGCTGACATACCCAGAAAACTGCAACAGCACTGAAACTAGGGAAAGGCCTACAACTGGGGTCATGATAAATTCTGAATAAATAATAAGTAAGCCATGATTGCCTGTTTGGGCTTGGCTTCATTCTTCTGCTGCATAATGCATACTGTATGAACTAGCGCTGAAATAAAGATGTGCGATGTAATGTGCGATGGTTAGGTGTCCACAAACCTTTGGCCAATAGTGTATATTGAATATTATACAACAGTTAGTTCCGGTCCACTAAGTTGATTGGTTGAGCGGCATTCCAAGAGTGCCTATATTTCCTATAACTGCACTGGAACGTTTTACTGTGTATCACCACCTCTTCTGTGTTCCATGTAAAATTCCACTTCCTAGTTTAAAATGGTTGCTACAGTAGTATTAGTAACATCAACATCATCAGCGGACATGACCAACTATACCATTCAGGAACATCATTTTTAGCTTAAAATCATTTTTGTTAGTTAAAGATGAAAAGAAAAAGGGACACCAGTTTTACTGAAAGCACCTTTAAAGGAAATGTACAAATCAATGTGAGCTAGCTAGTGAGCTAGCCAACATGCTATAAAGTGAGCATGGCACCTTAAGGATCTGTTTCTGCTTGTGGAGCAAAAATAAACAGAACATTCGGTCACACTGTGTCCTAAGTGTCACTTACTCAATATTAATTTCTTGTTTATAGAACTTTTATATTAATGAAATGTCGCACTTGCGATTGTACAGTTGTACTGAATATCAGCACAGCTGCAATTACCTACAGCACTCACCCTGCAGTGAATCACAGCAGTGCTGATATTTAGTATAACCATGCTCTTGCTCGTGTGATATTGCAGCGAAATGTTGGTGGTGCAAAACAAAAGCCCAGCTGAAAACCTTACATGCTCAATACAGCAGCAAAAGAAGAAATCTCTCCAACACCTTTTATTTTAATAATCCTTCTTGACTAGCTATGGACACATGGTAATTTGCTCCTCACTCTTGTTTGAAACTCCATTAGACCAAAAAAAAGATACACAATTGTTATTGTAGATTACTATGCTATCTCTGGTGGAGCCAGCTCAGAAACTGTTTATACGTGATTGACTTGCCTCACTGGGGAGCGTCTTCTGAAAATGTACTTCTGAGAAAGCTTAAGATTAAAGAAGTGAGAGATTGTTGGGTGAGAACTTAAGAAAGTCAGTGTCATTGGGGAACAGCTTAATAGGAGGTGCAAATTTATTAACATTTAGAAGAGGAAGGCTGAAAATCCAGATGTGACAGAAAGAAAACTAGCGCAAATACATTTTAAATGGGAACGTTTTTCTTCAGCACATGGTTTGCATAAACTTCTTGGCTAAGGTAGCAACACATCTGCACATGCTCAGATCAGACATTTTCCTATCAACCCTGAGTTTCAGTTATGGCAGGAAAGCTTTTTAAAACTGTTTTCTAATGTTTTCCTTGTAGTATGGACAAGGCAGTATAAAGCCTCTCAACTTCTATATTCAATATGTCACGTTTTTACATTTATGTTCAGATCCCACTGGACACAGTCAAAACCAACTTCCATCATAGTGAGAACCCTCTCATTAGACATTAGACATATCTGTCACTGCAGAGCATCTGGGAATGCCTTCCAGCTAAATACAATCAGGTGTTAATTAACTGCTGTTATTTGTCTCTGAAATGCAACGTAAGGTAAACAGCACTGCTTCAGGAAGTGTCCCATGGCCTTGGCTAGCTCCACAAATCAGCACTTTCCCTGCTCAGAAAATCATTAGCAGCCTCCTGCTGGAGAGAATGTCTGCCACACACCAACAGAAGCAGCTGATATTTTTCTTTGCACACATTCATTATCCCATTTGCAAAGAGACAAAGGCAAATCAAGATACAGGCAGAGGCTTTAGATCATTCAATGGCACCAGACAGGAAGCTGCATTATACCTTAATGTGATTTTGTCAGCAATGTGTAGTCACATTACCATGCATATGGTATAAAGTGGTATGAATTACATTTCAGTCATGTAGAACTACTGACTGTTCTGATGATGTTTCAAATGATATATTGCACTTTTTGCATTCCACTGGTATCAAGTTTTATCGACATTATTCAACCCTATGTCTGCTTATGTACAAGAGCATGAGGAAACATTTGTTCTCTATTCACTTATAACTTTTTTTCTGAAACAACCAGCTTCTGGAGTTCAAAAACATGGGTAAATATAGCATAGGACACCTAATATAGCCTGCAACAATGGTTGCCTGCAGCAATGATGAGTGAAAACAGGGGCATAGGAGCGATTTTAAACCTGGGGCGATGCTGAAATGCTAGGGGGGTTCAGGGGCATGCTCCCCCGAAAAGATTTTATTTTAAAATAAAGCCCTTAAATGCTCATTTCTAATGACTTTTCATTGGTTAAATATTTGTAAAACACACAGACAGACGCAAAGGGTGACCAATAGCATTGATTTATGAAATAAAATTTAAATGACGAAATATGGAGATATGAGTTCTGATGTATGTCACTGAATGAAGCTCAATTGATTCATTTATATTACTTCAAACAGAGAATTGTTCATTTAAAGCCCAGCTACTATAATCATTAAGAACAGCTGTTAGTTAATGTAGCTAGCCACAGTACATGTTGAGACGTGGGTGCCATCCTGTGAGGATTGCTGTTTCTGTTGGTGAGTTCAAGTTAAGAGTATGAGTTGGAGGCTATTTTGCTATAGAAAAAACATTCCATTTTCCAGGTTTCTCGCTGCATGACAGTGTGAACTACTATGGCAGTTTTTGATGCAGTAGCACTGCCTTACCATGGCAACATTTTTCATAATGAAAATGAAAATGAAAACACAGTCTCCAACTCATAGCTCCAACTCACCAACAGTGGAAGCGATCCTCACACGATGGCATCCCCGTCCCAAACATACAACAGGGTGTAAAATGAATTAGCTGTTTAACTGGTAGCTACCCATACAAATTACAAGCTCGTCCTCCTCAGTCTTTTCTACTCTTATGACCTGCTGTTCATCCTCCTCTGTCCTCTTCCTCTTAAAATATTGTAGGATGCTCATGACCTTGCTGTGTGAACATTTTGACTAAAGTTACCATTAAATCATTTATGGACATGTAGCAATGGCACATACACACAATTTTGGTGTGCTAGCTAGCTTGCAAACTTATGCATATTTGACAGTTTCATAGGCTAAATAATTATTTCGACAACAAAATTGTCAATCAAAAAAAGCAATGTCATGGGCTGAAAAAGCTATGATACCCTACCTCAAATACAAAGTGGTAAATCTTTCATCTATACATTAGTGTGCTCAGGAGCGTCTGAATGCTGTGTCGTAAACGCCCTCACCTCAGGATGCGAGTTTTTTTTTCCATGGATGGTCACGGAATGATGGATGGATGGTCATGTCCAAATGAATCCATTCCTCTTTCATTGCATAAGAGTAGCCACCTCTCTGAAAATCCATACCAGGTTTTGCTTGTTACCTTGCAGTGACAAACACTTTGCTCTTGTCAAGCTTGGCAAACGGTTCAGCGAGCCCTAGCTACTCAAGTTTGACTGGTGCTTATTATAGTGAAAGTTCTGTTTTTTTTTTTTTTATTGAATCATGTTTCTAAAAGTTGCAGAATGGATTCATCTGGAGACTGTCCAACTCAGAAATCCTCTGAGACAGGCATGCAATGTAAAATAAAATTTGAGATTAGTAAAAAGTGTGTGTGTGTTTGGGGGGGGGGGGTTGAAATGGGGGGGGTCCCCCCATCTATAATGGCTCCTACGGCCCATGAGTGAAGGTGAGTGGACCTTCTTATGTTTTACCTCTTTAGTGTGTCTGTTTTGGAGATCCACATATTAATGAATATAGGTTTGTGCAGCAAAGCTTAACTATGAAAATTTAATGTGAGATGTGTGTACCTCACATTCTGTTTGAAAATATTCATTATTAACTAGAGACATTCCCATAATGGGAGCTTGAGTCTCCTGAGGTACGTTTGTATGAAAATAAAGCAGGACTAGAGAAAGAAAAGAGGGTGGAGGGATGACCCTGTTTCTCATCACTGCAACTGCTGAATACTATTTCTGCTACAGTCTTCGATTTGCCACGCCACTCACCTGAAGACATATGGCAAAAACAGTGGTGTCCACTCCTGGTCCTGCTGGGTTGTATTGTCCTCAGGTTTTTGTTGTGCCTCTGTACTTTATGGTGTGTAATTGCTTACAGTTCCCTCTGTTGAGCTCCAGTGCATAAAAAGGCTTCCAAGAAATAATAGCACAGGTAGCAGCTAAAGCCTGTTCAAATCATGGCCCTGGAGAACCATAACTGGACACCACCGACCTTTACCAGCCCTGCTCTACCTCCTCAAGGCCCCAGTGTGAGCTGAGTGAGCAAAAACTAAATGCAAAAACTAAATGCAGACCATTGCATAATGTATAAGATGACTTAGCGCCTGGCTATAGGGCATTATATTTTGAAACTGATTCCCTCCATGGTGACCATGTAATGTACTGAAACGTGCCTCCATGTGTGGATGCTACAGCAGGCTCCAGTCAGACCCACCATTCATACCACTGTAGATGCTCCGGTGATGCGGGGACAGCTCCTCTGCTCCTGACCTCCTTTGTGCCACATCCCGCCCAGGGCTGCCAAACTTGCCATGATCTGGACTGCCACTATACTGGTGTCTTAGCATCTCAGGGCTCCCTGCAATCACACGACCCTTCTGCAGATGTTCAGGAGTGCCTGACAGTATCTGTTTAGGCTCTGGACTGCCACATAGACTCACAATGCTTGTCCTGTGCTTCTGAAAGAGGTCAGGGCTACCAGGAGGCTGAGAAGACACTGGCAAGTGCTTTAAAAACTGCTCTGGGCTGCCCCTTTTGCCAAGCTTTTCAGGGCTAAGACCTCGCATGCCCTTGTGGTCAGGACTAGAGAAGGAGCCACAGCGAGGCCGGCAAACTTGAGGAAAGGTATGGGCAGCATACTCCGGACTTGTGCTCCTTCTGCGGCTGA